>NC_135502.1:48610466-48735190 GCF_052857255.1 Amblyomma americanum
GTACCGCGCACAACAGATGATTTCAATCAGAGTCAAAGCCGCAAGGCCAGGCTAATTTGCATACCATGCTGTGATTGAAAGTAGTTCCTCGTCATGACGCTGGTTGGCTGTTGCTCTATGACTCGCTCGTCGACTGGCGGCTCGCATTCAAACCAATTGCGAGTTTTTCAACGTGCGATGAACTTTCTTTTCGCCAGCAGAACGGTGACTTTGCAATTTGCTTTGCATGAACATTGCAGCCTAGTAGGCTGTGCCCGTACGCGGCAAGTTCTAACCTATCACCATACAATGAAATGAAAAGAGCTCCATCGCACTGCGAAGTTTTTAACCCAACCTAATGCTTCCTAGCCGCAGCCATGTGGCGGTATCCGCCTCTGAAGCCACTGGGATTGCGTCTAAAACGAGATGGAGCAGCTATTCCCTCTACTGTGACAAATTTTTTTCTGATTGAAGTCTACGTTCAATATTTACTCATGCTGGTGTAACCAGCCTTGTTTTATAAGCAATGTGTCGGGGCTTGCAGAACGATGTGTAATTTGGGCATTGTTCCGGCTGTACTACGGCATTAGGAAACCGACCTCTAGCTCTGTAATTGGTAGATTATGCGAAAGAGGATTAGTTTTCTTGAGTCTAGCATTGAGTCATTCGCATTTCTATTTTTAATCAAATTCACTAAATATTTAAATTTATTAATGTCAAAACCTAAATAAGCATCTGCCAAATTAATGTTATTTTTGCACGTGCTAAAACAAGAAACCCATGAAAACGAACTATGGTGCACTCAGATAAAACGCTTTTCTGATAACAAAAAAATTTACGCATTCACTGATTCATTGGTATTCCAGTTAAGAATGCCGGCTGTTTCGTCCGATCGTTTAGTATACCGCAGTAAGTTGTCAAGCAACTGTCTTCAGTACTTGTGCCAGGCAATTTTCGTAACCAACGTCACCATCGCCATCAAAATAATCAGTCATAAGAGTTATTATCACGCCCATGCCCCGTCACGGTGGCTCATTGGTTATGGCGCTCGGCTGCTGACCCGAAAGACGCGGGTTCGATCCCAGCCGCGGCGGTCGAATTTCGATGGAGGCGAAATTCTAGAGGCCCGTGTACTGTGCGATGCCAGTGCACGCTAAGGAACCCCAGATGGTCGAAGTTTCTTGGAGCACTTCACTACGGCGTCTTTCATAGCCTGGGTCGCTTTGGGACGTTAAACCACCATAAACCATAAACCTATTATCACGCCTAGAGTAATCGTTTGATTTATATTTTACCTTGTTTTTCAGTCTGACTCGCAGGTGCCACAGTTAAACTTTATCTTCTCTCGGTGTTCGCTATGTATTCTAGCATAAGTTAAGACGCCACCAATTCGCGTTCTACCTCCACACCCATCCTTTTCTTTTGGACCTTCCGCTACACTGCTCTTACACCCCTTCTTAGACTACTCGTTAGACAACACTGTGTTTCAACATCGCAGGAGTATTACTGCTGAAATAACGGCATTACTGCTGAGTACTACTGCTCAACCGAGATTTAGTACTGTCTGTGTAGGGATTGGTGACGCAAGGTGCATTAACGCAGGTCATTCTGGACGGATATGCATGTTTACGCCTTCCCGGCTAAGCAAAGGTCAGACCTATTCCTCCAAGCCTCGCAGCTCGCCGAGTCCGCGCTGGCGTTATTGATTTCACGCTGCATGCGGCGCTAAAGTGCGGGACAGGAAGGCGGGCGCTCAGGAGCATTTCGCACCGCCGCCACCGCCCTCGGGGTTGTTGGCCCCGGCACCGACGGAGCCTGTCATTTTCAGCTGCTCACTCGCAACGCTGTTTTGCGTGCGATAGCTAATGCTTCTTTTTTCCGCACCAGGAGCTCAGCTCTGTAAGCAGCGACTTTTTTGTTTTGTTGCTGTATAAGCGTAAGCAGATCAATGAACGCGTTGCCGAATGCCTCGGAGGCGTGTGAGCGTGGAAGTAACAGGCCTCAATCAAAATACCCGATCCGCATGAATCGCGCACCTAGCTAGTGCGCACATGAATGAAAACGCAGCGCCCTAGGTGCCACTACACGAACTTCCACACGTCCGCCTCAACTCAGATTTTTTGCTTATTATTTTCGTGTCACGTCAGCAGCACTAATTTTACGGGCCGTAGGATGTTTGTGGGTTAAGATGAGAAATTCTTAGGGTTTGTGCCTATTTAGAGTGCCGTGCTTTTAATTGCCCGAGGTTAAACGGTAAGGAGAAACGAGGTTCCGGAAAACGGCCCGGAAATTCCGCCATCACTGTCCGAGGCTAACCCTACTGTACTCTTGTACCACACGAACACCCCTTCCAAGAACTCGGTACCCTTCTACGTGGTTACTTTGTTGCGACTACTAATGGCTGGATTTAAGAGGGTCACTTCATCAACTTCAAGTCGGTGGCCACGCATTTCTCACACTTAAGAGTACTCATTGTAAGCCTCTCATAACATAAGCACAACCATATCACTGTCATCCGCATTAGCGTCATTGCGATTACCATTCTGCAAACCAACTAGCTCTCGCCACTGGCCCTACGCATCGGGTAAGCGGCTATCAGTTGTCTACGGGTACGGAAAATCGACAGCCAGTCCCAGAGAGGCTACATAATTGGTGAGGTTACGTGGGCTTGCAACCAAGAATTATAGAGGCTTGTAGCACTTGCTTATGATCTGCTGGTAGAATGACGGCGCTGACAAGAGGTCTATCAACCAAATCAAGGGAGGAACTTTGTGGAAACCCCCCCCCCCTCCCCCACCTTTTTTTCAAATAATATTTTCATTTTACATTTTCATTAAAAATGGGTTCGTGGTACCAAGATCACGTTCTAAGCTCCAAAATAACACCAATTCAGCCTTGCGCGCGGCTTCCTCACCGTACAGCCAGGGGACCTCGCACATTCGGAAGGGATGCCGGGCCTCCGCGTACTGGTACAGGTCGAACGTGTAGCACATGAAGGATGGAGCTCGGTAGAAGGTCCGCCGAATCCTGCATGAGACGTGGGTCGAGAAAGCGGGATAAGATAAAAAGAAAACTGCAGCAGTTTCAGCCTAAAAAAACTGCCTGCCGTTTCTAGAGCACGTCTTCAAGGTAGGTATAAACCGGTGCGGATACATTGGCGTATTTATTTACTTTAAGACGTCGAAGATAACAGTATCCCCTTCATCTTTAAGTCTCCTTAGTTTAAACAGCTTGCAGCTGTGTAGACTATGAAAGCTACGCGCACTTGCAGATAGATAAAGGGTCACCTCATTGTGCCTGCGGCGGCTTGATGCGCAGATGCAGTTTTCCGGATACCCCCTTGGATGTAATGCTGGGTACACCGGCCATTACAACCGCCTAGGAGAGCCGGTCTGCTGTTTCAGCCGCCGCGGTAGCTCAGTCGTTATGGCGCTCCGCTGCTGACTGGAAGGCGTGGGTTCGATCCCGGCCGCGGCGGTCGAATTTCTATGGAGGCGAAATTCTAGAGGCCCGTCTACTGTGCAATGTCAGTGCACGTTAAAGAACACCAGCTGGTCGAAAATTCCGGAGCCCTTCACTACGGCGTCCCTCTTAGCCTTAGTCGCTTTGGAACTTTAAACCCCCATAAACCAAACCAGACCTGCTTTTTGAGAACAAGACGCGAAGCGCATCTTTAACGACATTGCAGACAATGCGGCTGCTTCCATGAGCTGGCGGTACTGAAATTGTAGGCTGTGGCAGCAAAGGCAGTACTGTAAACGTCGGCTATTTATTCTGCATGTGAAAAATCCGCGGCCACAGCGTCGGTGATACTGCGGCTAAAGAGCTGCAGTGCATGTGCAAATGAAGTGGCTGATGCAGGGTGTGCTTTCCGTGTTCATATCAAGCAGCGTATGTACGTGACCTCATGCTTTTGGATGTGGGTTGCTTTTCTCGTTCTTTGGCTACGTGTGCCCGAGTTGATGCTGGCCAGGACTGCGCAGTGTGCTCGTTCACATAAATGGACCTTTAATGAGTTCAGGGCAAAGTAACGCTTGACCGATCCAGTCTTCACGTCCATTGACCTTTCGTACGCTGTTCCAACCGGTACAAAGGTCAACGTAGTTGAATATAATAATTTGCGAATTCTTTGCAATCTTGAGAGGTTCATAGGGTGGAAGCGACGAAAAATGAGAATAGACCGAAACTTGATTAACGATTCCAAAGCGGAGAATTTCTAACGCGAGTATTGACTGATCTTGCCGCGGAACTTGTAATTTTTCATTCTTTGAAGACAGGAATTGCTAATTCAGTGTAAGCTAACGGAGAGGGGGGGGGGGGGACTCAAATGATCGGCTGGGGAAAGAAGGGAGAAAAGAAAGAAAAAAAACCTTTCGGGAGATTTTCACCAGCGCGCGCCGGAATAATAAAGCCTCAAGCGGGAAGGGTAAACACTAATTTCGAGGCGCTGCCAAGAACAGTTGTAATCAGAAGTCCAAACAATGTGATGAAAGCGGGACAGCGCGCTCGCCTGCCGTCAGAAAGTTTGGTGGAAAGAAAGCAATCAACGTTCCTGACTTTCAATCGCTACCGAGCTTTCTAGATAGTCCTTTGTTCCTCGGCACAACGACCGGTGTCAAACTACGCGGGCGTAATTCTTTCTTTTCCTGCCTTTGTCGCAGGAAAGCCAGGCCCGGTCAGGCGGTGAAAGGATTCGAAAACATCGCAAAAGGCAGGACGTGAGAGGGAGGGCACGAAAAGTATAAAACGTGAGTGCAGAAACTGTGCGGCCTTACGAAAGGCTTTGTTTACCAGGAAACAAGAAAAAGCGTACAACAAAATTTAGCGCAAGGAGGTAAACATTAATTTTCTGGCGCCTTCAGAACAAATGTTAACTTGTTTACATGCCACGACATGCACAGCTGAGGTCAGTAAATACGAGAGACGCAGCATCAACAAATGCAGCCTTTAACTACTCCTCGCTTTTTTAAACTGTACTTTTGTTTTCGTGTTTTTGCTCCTAATGTGTATTTAGCAAAGCGCGTCGCACGGCTTCTTTGGAATCCGGGAAGCGAGAGCGTCGTTTCGCCCCACATCCGAAAGTTGGACGAGAAATAAAAGTAAAAATGTTGAAGTGGTTTGCGTCTGGCAATGACGCTAAGCACCACCGGCCCACGAAAGGCGATGCTGCTGGAAAATTTGCCGCCTGGGCATTTTTCAGGCACGCACGTGCGCCTTTCTCCCTTTATTCTCCGCTGGTTTATTCATTCAGAAAAGGGCTGCAAGAAGTTTTCGACACGCATTTGCGTTTTTTTTGTAACATTATTCTTGTTTTGTCAGAAGCCTCTGCTTAATCACAAAATAGGCGAAGGATAAGGAGTTATTTAAGCTGCGTTAATGCTCGTTCATGGTGCTATGTGACGTCTGTCAGCGGCATTGCTCTTGGAGGGAGCCGCGACCACGTGTTCAGATTTAAGTGCATAATTTGCCTGTAACATGGCTGTGTAAGGCACTCGCCACAAAAACCTCTCGTCATCTGCACCGCTTCGCAAAAGCTTCGGCAACATTTGCGACATGCCATAAGCCCCGTGTGTCACATCACCCGCGCATAATATTAGTGCCAAATATCTCCCCGTGGTATCCCCTTTTCTAAGAATAAAACAATGACAATACAGACAGACATTACCGGAGGCCCGGAGGAGCACCTATCCACCTGTGCCCTCAACAGCAGTGAACTAATGTCTTTAAAAAAAGCAATGTTTTTGCGCAATATATATATTGTAAGACTGGACACGGGCTTTAGAATCTTCAGAGGCTGGCGCTCAACAAGAAGACGACGAGAAGCGCCGAACATTGCGAAGCTCGAGCGCCGAACACTCCGAAGCTCGAGCGCCGAACGCTCGGTCGCTCGTGCGTGCTCTGGACTGAACGCGGTCTCTGTTCTGTGCCTGGACGGTTCGGCTGGTTGTTCGTGACGATGTGCTTATTACTGTGCTGTGCTCTTATTACTGTGGTGTGCTGTGTGTGCTGTATTAGTAGTGTGCTGTGTTCTTATTACAATATATACGCATGAGGAGTCCGTGAATCATAGATTGATGCCAGCGCCATGAATCTTCAGCCGCTGGGTGTGAAATCATGCTCTCAGTATGTTTGGCGCGGCTGACGATAGATGGCGCGAAGTTGGATTACACTGCTTTTCGCCTGTGCCCGATCGCAGCCTCGGAACCAAACCAGCAAGGCGCGCGAGCTGCGGCATCTTCGCGGGCATTGTCGAGATCCCACGATAAGAAAACTGCAACGCGTCGCTTGAGCGCGTGATCCCGAAACCGCGAGCGAAACGCGGGAAAACGCCCCCTTCACGAGCGCGCTGTCTACGCGTCAATCGGGCGCAAGCGAAAAAGCAGACAGATATAACTGTGCACCAGCTAAAGTCAGCCGCCGCTGCCGTACGAGAGTATGATAACCCTCCCGGCGCTTAATGCTTCGTGGCGCTGGGTTCGGTTGAAACCACGCTGTCCGTCATCGTGTTAAGTGTGCGGGTGGCTTTACATCAAGTAAGTATAAGAAGTAAGTACTGCTGAAGTAATTGATGTGATGCAAGTGCACGGCGAAGTGAACTAGCGCCGGTGTATGTGGAGGGGATATGCTTTGCCACGAGCTCCCGGGGCGGGAATAGGCCTAAGCCTGCAGTCAGGTCACCAACCATGCTGCACGCACGCACGCACGCACGCACGCACGCACACACACACACACACACACACACACACACACACACACACACACACACACACACACACACACACACACACACACACACACACACACACACACACACACACACACACACACACACACACACACACACACACACACACACACACACACACACACACACACACACACACACACACACACACACACACACACACACACACACACACACACACACACACACACACACACACACACACACACACACACACCACGGCGGCGGGCGTGTGTGTGTGACCCCGGTGTGAGAGACCCCGCACTGCCGCGGCATATTAAGTTCCGGGGCAATGGACACGGGGATGTCATGTCAGAAATTTCTGAACTCGCGGATTATAAAAAAAGAGGGAGAGAGAGATGCAGCGGGGCATTTGGCGCGAAAAACTTCGTGCGGGGCTTCTGACAATGGGTGCTTTCATGCACCATCCCGTTATGCGTTACTTTGATGGTAATGCACAAAAACTGCTTTAAACTTTTAAATGTTTAAGATTTATATTTCAGATTTAAATGTTGAGAATACTGTTTGGCTGAGATATTGCAGCAGTTTTGTAGAGAACGGGAGAAGCAGGAAAATAATTAGCCCAATAAGGCACCACAAGAGCCAAACAATGTAACACTCGAGCGTCGGCAAAATCTCTCCTGTTATTTCAGACTGAATAGATTTTTAGTCTGACTGGAAGCAAGGAATACATTATTTTCTACTGCATACAAGTTGTTAACGCGTGGTTTCACATGAGCACTGTGTGTGGTAGAGAGTGCTCATTTCCCAGGCCAGTGAGTTGCAGTAAGCTTACCGAATTCTTAACTGGGTCGAGGAATGCTTTTAAATCTTAATGCGAATAGGACGAATGCTGCTAAAAGAAACCACTTATGGCCGTATTTCCCAAACTGATGTCCCAAAGTTATCTTCAATATACATTCAAACCTAGACTAAGAGCTCTGGCAACCTCGCTCTCTGTCGTATTGCAGCATCCGACTTTTTTTATTATTTGTATATGCCCTGCGCTGAGAGCATAAGCTCTTGCGAGCGAATATCGGCACTGATGGAATCGCAACAAACCCACAAGTATTAGTATTCTGAAGAGTGTGTCGAGGTGATCAAACTACGATATCCAGCACAAGCATCTAGCCAGCAACAGCGCATTGTCTTATACTGGCAACTGTGCACCGACTTGCCTCAGCCCAAGGCCATGCTTGCGACAGCTTGTCGGCACGAATACCCTTCGCGAAACTCCACAGTGTGCATACTTACATGGGCGTGCAAGAGAAGGCAGCACACTTGTCGTCCATCGACCGCATGTGGCACTTGAAGAGTTCCTCCGGCGCGTATGCAGCCTCGCTACGCAATCCGGCGTTGAAGAGCAGCCGCTCCTCCAGCGCCTCTGGCGGCTCCTGCGATCGTGCACGTAGGGCCCAGTGCATGTGCAGTAAACCCTGGTTAAAAGGAAGCCGTGCACTGTGCCGTCGGTCGGTGCATCTGCTATGGGGAACCTGCGCTGCCAAGGTGCACTGCAATTGCTCCATTCGGCGACTCAAAACTGCTTTTGTCAGCCGCTTGGGCCGCTGCAAACGCGAGAACACATTCTGCGCGATTAGATACCCACGTTTGGCTGACAGCATTCATTGCCTAGCTTCTCTCGGCGTAGCCCAGATAGCTGACGCACGCCCCGTGCGCCTTCGACAGAGCGCGGAAGCTGACGCCGATTAGCGCCTGAAGGCGGCGCGGAAAAGTTCTAAGAGTACTACCCAAAACTGCTTGCTCTTCTCGCTAGGCAGTGTTATGGCGCTGCAATCGGTACCGCAGACTTCAGCGCAAGTTCCCCATACGCTTCGGTTGTCGCTGACAGGAACTGGTCGTATCGCTTTTGGTACATGCCTTTCCCGGAATACTGAAATAAGGCTTTCGCTCCCTTTCACGTGCTCTTATTTTGTTGTTTCTTTGCTTCTGTTAGATTTTCTGCGTTTCTTTCGCTTTCTTCTCTCCACTGCTGCTCCCTAGCGTTTTAAGCAGACAGGTAGCGGGATTTGATGCTTTAATTTCTAAATATTCGTTACATGCATGAATTCTTTTCAATCTCCCGCGCACAAACCGTGGTCGCCCTGCAGTGAGAACAAATGAATAAAGTTTCGAGCGGTAGCGCCCATTTTTAAGTGGCGCAGTTGGGCTTATGTAAATGACAAATTAAAGGCTTTCTGACGGGCTGCCTGTGCGTCTTACAATAATCGTGTCCCAGAAGTCAGCCGTATGTGCAGATAACCTACCCTTCCCTCCTCTTGTCTGAGCAGAATTTTCGTTTGTTTAGTTTCTTGAAGTTTATGGTAATGTGGTTTCATTTCTTTACATGTGTTATCTCTCCCTCGCTCCACCTCAGCGTTTCATTGTGAAAATGCGCTAGCATTAATTATGCTAAATCTGACGCTAACTCTGATGCAAACCACACAGATACGCGGGAAGGCTGTGAGCGCGCCATTTGCAAGAGGTTGAGGTTGTTGCCGGGTACTGCAGGGGATATCCATGCATTTCACGGCCGGCAGTATATGCACCGCAACGAAAGTTGAGACAAATATTACTCAGAGACCGCCGTCATTCGCTGCAGAGTTCTGCGTCCCAAAGGTGCCCACAAGAAGCTATAGGTGTAGAATGTCGCTCATATGAGCCGCGCGAGTGACGGCAGTGCAGACTCGGCTCATCTTTGGTGAATGGGGATAACTCAAAGGACAGCCGTCGCCACTTGCAGTTTAATTCAATCTCTGAAGATATGGGACAAGTGCACGGCAAGCGTCTTTTTGTAACACTCGGCTCCGTTTCGGGGCAAGGATGTGCTCTTCCAGCTGTTTTAGCAGGACCAGTTCTTCTTTCTTATGTTCTCGGGCAGCACATAATATATCGAGGTAGGTTGCCGTAAGGGCTGCACGAAAAAAACAAAGCGTGACGATGCCATCCTTGCCTTATGCATCCACGCTAGAGTCTGAGCAGAACATATTGATGAGAATACAGTGAAGTAGATTAGTTTTTGAAATTATTGCCCCCTTGATAAAACAGGGTTGGTTGGATAAAAGCAGCGGTGAGATAAAATTGTTGATCAGTACTTTCTACGGTCGCTTAATTCCCTAAACGCCGAGCACTTGTCCACTCGAAAAGGGCACAGACAAACGTACAAGAAATGCACAAACCTGTCCTTCAGCCAGTAGCTTGTTTTGGTTGCATAGTTCCTTTTTGCCGAAATTTGTAGGCTCAAGCTCAACAAGCACCGAGAAAAAGATAACACAGGACAGGCGCTCAGCTTTGTATTTGGTGTTCCTTTTTGCACCTTCCCATTTCATTGTGAAAATTTAGATTCGTTAAAAAAGATTTTGACGGCTTCAAAATGCGCGGGTGGCGGGATCTCACTGTGCACTCTTCTGAAGCAGGAGTTTTGACTTAGAATGCGTTGTACCAAGGACAAGGAACTAACGAAAGACCATGGTGTCTGAAAGAATAGCATCCGTTCGGCGGAGCCATCCGCTGCAGAAAACGGAAAACACTTTAGAGACTAGGACACGAGCGCCAAGCGCACTATTTGGGAACAAGTATAGCCATGATATTTGCATTGTTATAAGCCGCAGACGGCATCGAATGCAGGCTCCTTTCTTGTTTGCCACCTCCCGCGCCGTAGGCTCACATTGCCAGCGAGATATGCGCTTGTTTCGAACAAAGGTCTACGGCTCAATGTCGCGTCACGGTATCCTGAGAACACTACCCGCTGCTTTTATGGCCGTTATGATTCGCACTTAGATTCCCGCAACTTTAACAAAAATAGAAGCGCCGACGCGAGAACCTCCAGTATCTACCGCACCGTGAGACTTCCGAGCGGTGACTCAGAGAAGCCGATCGCGCAGAGAGGCTTCGAGCCAAGAGGAGCTAAGATGCTGTGCGACGGAAGAGCACTCAGCTAGCGACGCTTTACGCAGTAGGCGGCCAAGAGTTCGCAAAGAGTTTCGGGGCCAATCTCTGCGGCCTCCGCGCTGGATATGTGCTAGCGAATGTGGTTCGAGAGAGATCGTCGGCAAGTGTCCAACCGCGCGAATAGTCTTCACCGACCGGAAAGAAAAACTTGCGACACGTTCTCACTGGGCCGAGACTACCGACAGTCAGCGACCGGAAACCAATGGCCTTCTACGCATGCTTGTGATGGCTGCGGGTGCCACTAGTAACCAAGCGACCTTCTCCTGCTTGACTGCATTACTGAAGACTTGCAGTTTCCGAGAGTGCACTTCATGCAGATAAAATCCACTACGCTGCGTAGTCGACAGTTTGGTGCTCGTGGTGATCCGCACATCACCTCTCTCCTCGTTCACATTCTGTGTCCTTTCTCAATTCCTTTAAGATATGTATTGCTTATAACGTTTAATGACCTGTAAGGTTGAAGGCGCTCAAATTACACCCTGTAAAAGCTGATAAATTTAGTAACGGCTCAAGGCGTGCACAGAAAAGCGGCTTTTTCGTATAACAAAAGGCGAAAAATATTGGAATATCGGCCGTTACACGCGCTCGAAAAGCTTAACTTTCATCCTTCATTTAAGCCAAAGAAGTTCTAAGCAGCAACTATGCTGCGGTTCGCGACTTTGACGGAGAGAGGCCGAAGTCTCGCGCTCGGCGACATTGCGGCGGGCGCGCGAAAGCCGTCGTCGACGTTATGAAATTATGACTCACAGCTGCCGCCGCTGCCTCTGCCTTAGAGAATATAACAGTGCTTAGCTTTCAGAAAAGCCTGCAGACGAAGAAGACAAACAAATGGAGCGAAGTGGTTGAGCAACTCTGCCCAGACTTGAGCCTGCGCCCCCGTATAAACTCGTAGGCAGGGAGAAAAAAATAAGTTTGGCCAAGTTTCGCGCCAACTATGCGAACTACCAATCATGCACGGCTCGTGTGGTTGATCGCAAATGGGACGCCTTTCATTTTCCCGATTCATTTTCTCGCCCTCATGAAGAAATACTTCAAAGCTGGAAGCGAGATAGGCAGGAAAAGGCGGGGAAAAAATAAAAAAAAGCCCTGAAAGTAAGAGAAGAGTGGATAGAGAAAGGGTCGTCAGCGGCTGCTTTCTGGCCCGGTTCGCGCGTTTTGTTTCCCTCTCGATTTCGCGGGCGCGCGCGAACGCCAGCGCGCTGGCGGGAAAAGACGATCGACGTGACCGCATCGATCAAAGTCGAGGGCGCCGCATCGCCGCTGTCGACGTGGCGCACAACGGAAGCGAGCGACGAATGGCGGCGGGCCTCGCGCACTCTGCAGCCCTCGACAATATTCTCTGTTGCGCGCGCCATTCCTCCCGACGCTCCTTTTTCTTTACCCCTCTCCGCTATTCCTTCCCCTCCCTTTCACTGCCCATGCTTCCCTCCTCCCTCTTTCTCTCCTTCTCGGACTATCTCGTCAGCTTTTTCCCGCGCTTTCTGCGCCGATTTTCGCGCCATTTTTTTTCGTCGCTTCGAAAGCGCGACAGTTATATGGAAGGCGAGTGACGAAACGGCCCACTTTGCGTCGTTGCCATCGTCGTAGCGTGCGCGCGATCGCGGCGAGCCGCGGCAGGAATGCGAGGAAACCGCAACATCGTTTATTCCTCGAGATTCGCGCGGTTCTTCGCGGCTGCGGAGCGAGCGAGCGCGCGCGCCAGAACTTATCTTTGTTTTTTTTTTACTATTCTCGCCTCCGATGCGCTGACTCGCCAGAGAGGAAAGTCACTGTTTTATTTTCCGAGCGGAAATCTCTGTCTGAAGCGTCCTTCACGCGCGTTATTGTTGCACAATTTTTGTCCTTTTTTATTTAGTATAAGAGGGTGGCACTGCTCGAGACGTCGAGATCCTTCGCCGAAATGGAGAGAGGCGACAGCTCGCGGCACCCTTGCGCAACTGTTCATCACTGAGGCAATCAGTCATCGGGGGTAACCATACGTCCGCGTCGGCAGTTTCGACAGCTCCTCTCCTAGCAAAGCACAGTCGCAAGTGTTTTTCTCGTTGACTCGTTCTGATCATCGTGCGTTCGGCGTTGGTGCTTGCTGCTCTTTTGCTGAACGCTCTCTTCGGAGATGAAACGAAATACGCGGTGTCTCCTTCAGCGAGTGAGGCCTTATCGCGTTCGCCTTGCTAGCGTTATATTCGTCATTGCGCCCATATCGAACCCCCTTCGTAGCATGTGCACAACGGGACTATCTACGTCGATGCGTTTCGCTTTGGCTTGGGTATTGAAGCTGTGATGCATAGCTACGCGTATTCTGTGCAGCCTTTCTGAATGTCCTTATTATTGGCCCGTCGCTGTCCTTTTATTGCGTGAAAGAACTACAGCGTAGGCAGCGCAGTAATAAAATTTGAAGGGCACGCATTGAAATCAGCACGATTGCTACGTATTGTCCTGATGTAAGTATAAAAGAAAACCGACGTTGGAAAAGTTTATAGTAGTCCGTGTGGCGATTCTGTGCGCGTGATGCGATAAGAAAAGGGGCAGAGCCTCTAACTGTTGGCATAGGTTATGGAGTAAGCTTTCGGATGTTGTTTTAAGCTACAGTCAGGGACAAAAGTGTCTGGACCATGTGTTTCGTAAGCGACGTCGATAGTTTTATTATTACTCTGCGGTTGGAGACCGTTCACGGGGAGGTGAAAATCAAAATACAAATCTTTCACCTCTCTAACTGTGGTTATCAGCCGGCGGATAGTTATGGAGGTATAGGCTTCGTTGACGGAACAGAGGATCCAAAGAATTGTGTCCCCGACTGTACACAAAAAAAAAAACGCTTAAAAGCTACGCGTTATTGATTACAGACTTACTTGCACGTAAGCCGGTAAAAATTGGTATATACTCTCTATCGATACTCTTGCGTACCCCGGTAACAAAGCACCGTGAAAGCTATTTTACATGAGATCGCGAGTTGCAAAATTGGCACCAGAGTAGAACCCTGTCTAAAGGAAATAAGCTTTAGAAGTGGAATTGCGTTTGTACGCCTTATTGATAAAGTCAGCAACGTCACAGTTGACCTCGAAATATCATGGGCAAAGTAACGCGTGAAAACAGTGCTCTTCTTGATTTCCCCTTAAGTGTTTGGTACGCAGCATAGTGTATCGTTAATACTTCGCTGCAGCGGTAGCACAGGGAAGAGGAAGGATCTTGTTTGGTTTAGGCACATACAACATCAGGTATACATACGCATCGACTAAGACATGGATTACTTCAAAGAGCGATGTAATTTTAGAAGCCAGGGGTGGCTAGGATTTATAGCTGAATAGCGACAGCAGCAGAAAACAGCGCAGAAGTCTTGAACATAAACGCGCAAACATATCTGGTAGCACTTACCAGACAGTGCGAGTGGTTCTTCCCGCAAAGAACTTCACGCTTGGACCTGCGTTAAGTGATCGATCGCAAACAAACTGCTTCGGCAGAGCAAATGAAATAAAGCCGGTTTTCTCCACCGTTGTGTATTAAGTTAGGAATATTGAACATATAAATATCAGGCCACGTAAGCAAATAAGTTTAAGCAACCGCTAACGTTTTCCAGTGATCGATCGATTCCGATCAATCAATCAATCAATCAATCAATCAATCGTTCAAGTAATTATCGTCAATGAAGTACACAAATAATTAATTACATAATTAGGCAATTGTCCAATAAACTATTCATCCAATCAACTAATCAGTCAATCAATTACATAATCAACAATTATGTTTATTTAAGGACTCAATTATTGTACTAATCGATCAATTAATCAACTAATTCTTCATAAATCTCTAATCGTTGCCAATTTAGCAGCCAACCACTCAATAATTTTTTATCTAACAAGTCATCTGTGCATTGACAGGGGAAAATATGTGCCTGTTTATCAACCAGTCGATCAACCAGGAAGTCGGATGACTTATCAATCAGCCAATCAGCAGACGTGCCTTAGAAGAGTCACTGCGGAACATGGTTGCCAGAGCGAAGCCGCGTTTCGGCTCGCGCCAGTGGAGAGCGTGGCGAGGGAGGAGCGGCGGGGATTACCACTTCTCGGTGCAGACGGTGATGGCGGGGAAGCGGATGTGCTGCGATCCGTGCTCCTTGTACACGGTCACGGTGAAGGCGTGGCGGCCATACAGCTGCAGCACGTCGGACGCCTGGTACAGGAAGCCCGCCGTGCACACGGCCCACACCAGGGCCCTGGCAGCCACGCGCACGCCGGCTCCGCCCATGCCTGGTGGTGGACTGCTGCCCGTTATTCCACGCGGGACGTCCAATGTTAGCCCACTGTTTTGTGGAGAATCCCCCAAGGTGAAGTAGAATTCAATCAAATGACAAGTTGCTGATTAGTACATACCTGATCGCTGCATGCCAATTCGGCAGGTCAGAATAACTTGGTAGAGACAGGTGGTACTGACGGGTGTCCCGAATTGAACCCTCGAACTAGGAAGTAGAATTCAATCAAATGACTAGTTGCTGATTAGTACACACCTGATCGCTGTCTAGCTCTCCTTTGTAGCGGTACGACTGCGCTCATGTGGACGCTTCTGGCGGGTAGAGGCTTCACTTACCGAAGTTTCACAGTGATAACGCCATTACTTTCGCCCAGTGCCACTGTTACTGCTATCGCACTGAAAACACCTGTGATATATTTTTTTCAGGCAGCTTTAGAAAGCCTGACACACTTTTGGAGCGTAGTGTTCAGCCTTACAGTAAACAGTATATCAAAATATACTCGTTGAAATTCTTCCATTCGAATGAACAGCGAGAAATTTCCTCAGTTTTAGTAATACATGCCCTTTATGTACAGTTAAACGACGTATTGTATGTATTGAGGTACGGGCCTTAGTCAAGCCTTCTTCTGGCTTTTTGCCCGTGCTCCAAACATTCCTGAGATGTTGAATAAACATTGTATTCTATTGCATTAACGAAGCTAAAAAAATAAACCATCCACCACGTTCACGGATTAATTATTGCGTTTTCTACTAGCGAGCAGAAGGTCCCCGGTTCAAAGCCGGTCTCAGTGACTCAATTTTTAAGCAGGCGGCATGCAAAAACACTCGGTAATGGAGGTTTTAATATACGCTAAAGAATCACAGGGGTTCGGAATTAATTCAAAGCCCTCCACTCTAACGTGCTTCTATGGAGTGCAGTTAAAGACGTGCAGCTCGATCGGTTTTCGCTAAGGAGTACAGCTCTGACACTTCAAAATTCATTATTCCGTAATCGAAGAGTGAATACTTCACGACGTGCCCAAGTCTGGTGCATCCAGTTACATTCACTGCCTCACAGATGCAAAGTGTCGGCGGATGAGGGCAGGAGAACTGCATGAGTTCGCCATCTCGCAGTGTATCGGTTGAAGCTTACCTCGCTGGATTTATGACCGCACGTGGAAGCCTTTCAAAGCGTCTGTCTGCGAGCGAGAGTAGTCCCGGGTGATCACTGGCTCTGTGGAGCCGGCTCGACGCAGCTAATCGAATCTACGAATGTTTCATCCTGCAGTCATACAGTGTAGCCCTCCGGGCATGCCCACGCTGACGGCTTTGCAATCGAAGCTGCGCGGGACGAACTAAAGCGGGTCTAGATGGAGTGCTCGACGACTGGGCACTTGGTCAACAGAACGTGATGGGACCGTGAAAATTTGATGAGCGGCGATGTTGCGGTTGTTGGAAATGGGCTTTGCCGCGATCCATGTTGAGCATGAGACCGCATATTTTTTCAGAGATAGTGGGTGCCGACATTTGCTTTTTTCGGTTTCTGGGGGAAACTCATCCTCGTCTTGGCTCATCACAAACTCGTCACAGTATCAAATACACGCACCCGGTTCCTTTCGCTTGATTGGTGCGCATGTCGTGCATATAAATATGACCGCAAAGCGGGTACTTAGCGTTGCGCAAACATAGGGTCCGTGAAAGTAGCACTCTAGCAATTTAAAAACAAACCTTTTTGATGCATAAAGATGTCTCATGCGGCATGCAATTACCAATAGCTGCGGACGTCAGAAAACAGATTAATCTTGGTAACTATACTGACGTGGTTAACAACATTAAAGAGAACTCATCAACCATTACAGGTACGCGCCAGGCTGTACTTGGACCCCTGCAGCTGACCGTCAGTGAAACCTACATCAGTTTCTAGATTTCGAAACCGAAATTCCGCTTGTCGCTGCAGCACGACATTTCGTAACCTCCCAACCGCTGAGCGCGAACCGCCACACGCACGCAAACGTCTCTTGTCGGCGTCGCACCCGAGGCATTGATGGCTGCTGCTTGTTAGATTAACTGCAAAAGTTTTTCAGTCTACTGCTTTCTGCTTCAGGAGCTCCATTCCATTCTCCCCCCTCTTCCGCAGCCGGGCCACTGCGGGAGATGCATAGGGAGAGAGAGAAGGGAATTTTAATGAAAGAAAGGCGGAGAGGTCGGCCGGTGGTAACAGGGCCCTGGCCTGCTACTCCACACAGGGGAAAGGGAAGAGGAGAAAAAGGAAAGTGTGAATGAAGGCTGATGATGGCATAATACAATGAGTTGCACGGGTGATGTCTATGCACACGCACACACACACACACACACACACAACACTGCCTGGCGCTCGCATCGCGGTTACTGGACACACATAAAACTCAAAACTGGTGTCTGCAACACAACACCGACACATGTCATTAACCATGTAGGTTGTGCACAGGCGGTCACAAACGAGTATCCAGGCCTGTTTCACACAAAAAGTTGAGCAGGGCTTTTGTCACGCGCCACCAATCAGAACGTCTCGTCCTTGCGCCCAGAAGAGTTTCCTCAGAGAGAGGACGAGAGTCCAGGTTTTTCACGGTCGCCTCCAATGTTGTTCTTTCAGAAGTATACTTCGGGCACGCGCAAAGAAGGTGTCCAATAGTCTCTGGTGTGTTGCACTGTGCGCAATTTGGGTTACTTTCGATGCCGATCTTGTGAAGATAGTGTTTGGTGTAGGCAACGCCAAGCCGTAGCCGGTGGAGTAAAGTCCCATGACGTCGCACCACCACAGATGGGAAATGTAATCGTGAGCCAGCGTCAAGCTTACACACGCGGTCCTGTTGATGACTCGGATCATGCCAGTGCGACTGCATTGCCGCCTGCATTAAATGCGCCAACAAGGCTCCAATGTCTGATCTTGAAAAGGCTATCTCAATGAAAGCACCATCACTATGTGCCATCCGAGCCTCGGCGTCAGCACGCTCGTTTCCCGCTATGCCGCAATGGCTCGGTATCCATTGAAACTTTATGATATGGCCGCGGTGGAAAGCCTCGGCTAACAAAAGCACAATCTGTTGAACCAGCTGCTCGCATGCTCTTGGTTTTAGATAAGTTTGTACGACCTGTAATGCCGATCTCGAGTCGCAGAATATAGTCCATTGCTGCGCTGGCTGGTGACCAATATAAAGGACGGCTTCTCGTATGGCTGCCAATTCGGTTGCCGTAGAGGACGTTTTGTGCATGAGCCGGAAACGGTGACATGAGGCATTTCCTGGCACTATCACCGCTGCAGCTGAAGAAGTGGTCGTAACGGATCCGTCCACGAAAACATGCTGGGTGTTAGTATACATAGATGTAATGTATGACAGCGCCAGCTGTTTCAGTCCGACTGTTGGAATGTGCGTTTTCTTTGTTATCCCTGGGATTGTTGTCCGTATAGATGGTTTTGGTACTGCCCAAAGTGGCACCTCCGCAATCTGGTGTGGCGCGTAGTTCGAAGGCAGCGCATTGCGCTGCATCCAAAGGGCTCTGGAAAAGGCTGCATCTGGACGCACCGCACTAATGTTAGTCAGGGGGTGATGACGATGCCTGGTCAGATGCCGCAAATGCACACGAAGTGGCTCCTGTTGAAAATAAATTCGTGCTGGGCAGGCGCGGGCCTCATAAAATGTGCCCCATGTAGAAGTTTTACATGGCAAACCCAAGCATACTCTTAAAGCACGAGCCTGCGCGCTTTCAAGCACACGCAGGCCTGATAGTCTCACCCCCGAGAGAACGGGTGCACTGTATCTGAGAAGGCCGACTACCAGCGCCTGGTACACGTGTAGTAAAGATCGCTCAGAGGGACCCCAACATTTTCCTGCCATACACCGCACAATGCTTGCAAAGCTGTCGAGCTTTTTCTTGAGCACAGAAATGTGCTTCGTCCAGGACAGGTCACGGTCTATCGTAACACCTAAGAATTTGTGATGTGTTACGTATGGAACAATTTGCCCGTCGATTGTGACCGGATACCACGCCATTATCTTGCGTGTGAAAGCCAATGTTACGCTTTTAGTTGGCGAAAGTTCAAGCCCCTGACGGCGCAAGTACGCAGACGTAATGGACACCGAACGCTGCAATCTTGCTTGCACTTGGGGACGCGTGACACTTGATGTCCAGATGCAAATATCGTCTGCGTAGGCGGATATTGAAACAGTCTTCGGTAGTTGTTTGAAAAGGCCAATGAGCACGAGATTGAACAACGTTGGACTGAGCACTCCTCCCTGAGGAACACCACAAGCAACATGATGATCTACTGTGTCACCTTCAAGAGTCTCCATGTAGACTGTCCGGTTTGTCAAATAGCTTGCAATCCAGTTGTGTAGACGTCCGCCTATACCACATTCTTCGAGTGCATTTAGTACTGCATCATGCTGAACATTATCGAATGCGCCCTTTATGTCGAGGAAAAGAGCAGCAGTCAACCTGTGACGGCGTTTTTCATGTTCTACCGTTAACACGAGATCAATTACACTGTCGATGGCAGACCGGCCTTTGCGGAAACCCGTCATTGTGGAAGGGTATAGCCCATGTTTTTCAAGGAACCATTCTAGACGGGTGAGCACCATACGCTCCATCGTCTTGCCAATACAACTTGCCAGAGCTACTGGTCTGTAGGATGTTAATGTGAGTGGCGATTTCCCTGGTTTGAGCAAGGCCACAATGCGGCTTCTTTTCCACTGCTGTGGTACAGTGGCAGAGGCCCAAGAGTGGTTGAACAATGTTAAGAGGGCTTCCATTACCTGTGGGCCTAGATGACGAAGCGCATTGTATGTTATTCCATCAGGTCCTGGGGATGAAGGATGCGTGCAAGCAGAAAGAGCTGCTTTCAGTTCTTGAATTGTGAAGGGGATGTCCAGTCGATCGTCCATCGTGGGGGGAGCACATCGATGCTGCCGAGGTAAAAAAGCGCTTCCGGCAATTCTCGAGCAGAAGTCCTCCGCCACCTCTAGTTCTTGCCGTCTATCATGAAGTGCCAATGCACGGAAAGGGTGTTTCTGCTGGGGAAATGTCGGCAGTGCTCGAACAACGTGCCAGATTGTGGAGAGTGGTTTGCGGGGATCCAATCTGCTGCAAAATGACCGCCACCGTTGTTTGCCTAGGTTCTCCAAATAGCGCTGTATTTGCTTCTGGGCACGTCGAGAGGCCCGGAGATCCGAGACATCCTTTGTCCTCCGGTATTTTCTTTCTGCGCGCCGACGAATCGCCCGAAGCTGCGCGTAGATCACATCCACTGGTGCTGTGGAATTTGGCGCTGAGATATTGCGTGTTGCATCGTGCATGGCCGAAATAATACGCTGTTCCACATCTGTTGGATCAGCGAGTTTCCCACAGGTTTTTTCTAGAGCAATGCGGAAAGCACTCCAGTCGGTGCAACGTATTTTGGCATTTGGAAGACGGTGAAACCACCGTAGCTGCACATACGTCGGTATGTGGTCACTTCCATAACTTTCAATATCAGCACACCACGTTGCGAACGATGACAGGCGCCTGGATACAAATGCAAGGTCCAGGCAGCTGCTGTAGGTAGTCCCGCGTTGAAATGTCGGCGTGCCATCATTGAGCAAAACGAGACCTGCATTGTTCATGAACGTGGCGATATCCCGTCCTCGAACGTTCGTAACGGCGCTTCCCCAGCCGTGGTGATGCGCATTGAAATCTCCTACTATTATATGGGGTTCCGAAACGCTGTCAAGTAGCGATTGTAGTCGTAGGGCATCAAATCGACCCCTTGGTGGTATGTAGCCACCTATAATAGAGATTGTGCGCCCATTCAAAGTCACAGTGATTGCTACATACTCGTTGCTACTGCCCCCAGGAATTTGATGCCGAACGTAAGTGAGGTCACGACGGACGCATAGTAGTACCTTGCTAAAATGCCCAGCCGCTTCAGAGAGGAAACTTTCATAACCGGACAGTCGAAAAGGAGATGTGATATTAGGCTCACATATTACAAGCACCGGAAATCGGTATTTGAAGATCCTCTGCCTGAGATCTGCTAGGCGGCCTCGCAGACCTCGAGCATTCCATTGTAATACTGCCGATCGAGAGATTCTCTCCTGCAGTGAGGGTGCTGACGACGGTAGAGCCATAATTTTGACTGCTATTAAAGGGTGGCAAGCACCGGTTCAATAGCGTCTATAATTTGGACAGCAGCCTTAGCAATTGGCGTGTCCACTCCAGCAATTATCAGCCGTAAGGTGCCTATCAGCTGTTTCAGCATCGCCCTGATTTGATCATCTGTTGTCGACACAGCCGGCGGACGCACAGGCGGACGTGGCACAGAGCTTACAGTACGCGATGGTAGAAGTGGCCACTCTGCGGGGTCCTCCTGGGGGGTTGTCAGTCTTGGCTCTTGCGGAGCTGGAGGCAGTGGCTTTTGCGCGGCAGAGCGGTCGCGGTCCTCCTGATGTGTTGACACGTCATTTACTGAGCTCAATTTCTTCTGCCGACTTCGTGTCCTCCTCCTGGAGCGACGTACTGCGATTGCTGCTTCTCGGTGAGTAGAATGGTCTCTCACCATTTTCTTCAAGATCTTCATCTCTGTTTTCACCTTCGGACATTCCCTAGATGTTGCCTCATGAGGACCTTTGCAGTTGGCACAAACTGGAGACACAATCGTACATGTAGGTCCATCGTGCACGCCACCACAACGCGGACATGTTTTCGTGCTCGTACACGCAGCACTTACATGTCCAATCTTCTGGCATTTTCGGCACTGCACCGGTCGGGGCACATAAGGACGCACTGGGTGCCTCACAAAACCCACTTTCACATGCGATGGTAAAGTAGTACCCTCAAACACTAGTTTGACACACCGTGATTTGCATAGGGATTTCTGGTGGGGGGAAGGAGTACTGCCGAAATCATATGTGAGTGCGTCCAGCAAACAGACGCTTGGCTTGGTTTATGGGGGTTTAACGTCCCAAAGTGACTCAGGCTATGAGGGACGCCGTAGTGAAGAGCTCCGGAAATTTCGACCGCCTGGGGTTCTTACAGCACTTACATGTCCAATCTTCTGGCATTTTCGGCACTGCACCGGTCGGGGCACATAAGGACGCACTGGGTGCCTCACAAAACCCACTTTCACATGCGATGGTAAAGTAGTACCCTCAAACACTAGTTTGACACACCGTGATTTGCATAGGGATTTCTGGTGGGGGGAAGGAGTACTGCCGAAATCATATGTGAGTGCGTCCAGCAAACAGACGCTTGGCTTGGTTTATGGGGGTTTAACGTCCCAAAGTGACTCAGGCTATGAGGGACGCCGTAGTGAAGAGCTCCGGAAATTTCGACCGCCTGGGGTTCTTTTACGTGCACTGACATCGCACAGCACACGGGCCTCTAGAATTTCGCCTCCATCGCAATTCGACCGCCTCGGCCGGGATCGCACCCGCGCCTTTCGGGTCATCAACCAAGCACCATAACCACTAAACTACCGCGGCGGTCGATATAGATGCTTGGGTCCACGGTGTCTCACCATACCCAACGCCAGCAGATTGTAATTGTTGATGTTATTATTCTTGGCGTTAGTTATGTCATGTTAGCCTTATGTTGTGCAATGTAAAATGGGGATTAATGTCGGCTAAGCTATGAAAGGCGCTGCAATGGAGAGCTCCGGAATAATTTCACTACCCGGGGTTCTTTAACGTGCGCTCCCGGCGCACAGTGCACGGGCCTTTTTGCGTTTCGCCTCCATAGAAATGAGGCCGCCGCGGTCGGGACTCATTCCCGCTTCCTTGGGCTCAGCAGCCAAATGCCACAGCCACTAAATCCACCGCTGCGGGTAAAAGGCAGACGTTGCGACAAGGCACAGAAACTTAAGTATTCCACACTTTTTAACTTGCCCCGTGAATAGAAAGAAGGTTGTAACTGTATTTCTTTAATTTTGTCGATGGCAGTTGAGTTCCGCTTACGAATTGCTTTCCCGCACAATAAAGAAAGGCGTTGGTTTACCTTCAACCAAAAGGTCAGAAAAATGCATAGGGAAGCGCTGCAGGCGTTGATATAAGAGTGTAACGGTTGCGAGCAGATGCTGCGAGCCAATCCTCTTGGAGAGCTTCCGCGTATGCGTACCACGCAACCAGATTTCCAGGCACAAGGCTGTGGTTTTCAAGCACAAGCACTGTCCTGCATATAAGCCTCGTGGGAGGCAGTTACTCGGAGCCATTTCTGACGAAGCCGCTTGCGACACGTGCAGCCCTGGTGCAGAGCACAGAAAAGTACACGTTGAAAGCTCGCAACCCCTCCCATTTTGGCGGGGCTTATGAGCAGTCGCGGTTGGCCCTGCGGAACCTGAATTTATCCAACGTAGCCGCACCGTTCGCTGTGCGTTGTAATGAAGGCGTAAGAACAGCGCCCGGCGAGTGCGGAAGGTACAAAGCAGCCGCTCTAAAGAGCCTTCGGAGCCGTCATTTGTTTTTTTTCGCGGCATTCATCGCAGCTCGTTCCGGAGATTTACTCTAATTTTCTCTCCTCCGAGGCAACACTATGCACACAAAGAGTCCTTGAGCCTGCAAAGATGGGGGACCAGGACCGTGCTGTGATGTACTTGAAGCGTGCAGAGAACCGTTGGCATCACCAAGGCCGGTGGCGCCGGGCAGCATCACATCTTCTTTGTGACAGACGGAAATGCGAAGGAGCGTCGCTTCTTCCGGTGGAGGCTGTGCCAGCAAGCACATTGCATGGCTGGTGGAACGCTGTTCCAGGAAAGCGGAGGGATACGGCGGAAGAAGACGCAGGAGAGAGGTTGGGGGAGAAAGGGCGAGAGAAGCGTTGGTAGAGTACTGGAAGAGGGGAGGGCGGGGGACGTTAGGGACTTCGGAGAGGCTTAACTGGATTAGTGCCCGGCAACGGCCGACCGTTACGCTGAAACTGGCCGTTGTATGGTCGGTCCCGCAACTTGTCACCGTAATCTCTCTCTTTCTTCAGTTCTCTCTGCCGTTTTCGTTACAGTTTTATCTATTTATCTCGCTCTCTCCACTGCACTGAAAGCAATCAGGAGAGGAAAAAAATGTGCATGACAACATCGCGGCGCTGAGGACGAGAGGCATCTAATCAGATTACGCAGGATCACCTCAGGACGCGAAAAGACCGCCTGGAAAAGAGACGCGGGGCTCAGGTTTCTTGAAGTTTTCACTTCAAGTTTAGCGCGGCTGCTCTGAGAGACGCCAGCCAGAGGGAGCTAGAGTGTGTGTGTCCAGGGGGAAAGTGGAATAAAGGGGGATGTGTCCCCGCTGGCCAGAAACTCGTTCATCGCGACTTGAGAGGTTCTGCGCTCGATGTGGCGCTAACTCAGGCGCGGAGGATAAGAAAATGCACACGCATGCACGCATATGCGTGCTACACTTGTTAGACACTGTAATCTCGGTTCTCGGAGGAAGTAATGTTTTACGTTGTAATTTTGTCGGACGTTCGCGGTTTACGGCTTGGCAGCTGTTGACGAAGACCATCGGATACAGTGCTTATATGAAAGCGTTCGTGGGAGCGCAGAGTGATTTTTATTCGGTTCGTAATAAAATGGAATTCATAGGGGTCTCCTCAGCGCTGATATCACAGGGGCAGCTTTCGCTTACGCGTGTCGCATCGGTTAGCACAAGGGAGGCTCACAAAGCATTGAAGAAGGAAGGTGCAACGTTGTAGACCGTATAAAAACGGGGAACTTGGGAAGAAGTTTCTAATTCGCGCGTTTGAAAGCGAGGATTAATAATGTGCACTGTACTCCTTCGTCACGATCACCGTTAAACTGCGGCCAGGTTTTGTTGTAGCATTTGTTGCTGCAAGCTTCAAGCTTTCGGTCCTTTATTGCGTAAGGTGCGAGGAGTTATCACTATTGCTTTGCTCGTCAGGGGAAGTTAGGAACTCTTAGGTTCCGACGACACGACTAGCTTGTTCTCGGGTAATGACAGCCACGCACATGTAATTGGGTAATGCAAGTACTGTTCTTAACGAACGATGCTTGACTGGCATCCAGAAAGATTCGCGTCATGTTTAAATTTGGCGCTGCGGAGAGCTGCAGTCATTTTTAAGGTACATTAAAATTTTACTGGCAAAATCCTATATTAGGAGAATAAGAATAGGGTGCAGTGTATTCGGCAGGTACTCTCAGGTCATGAATAGGAGCTTACCAATATCACTCAAGAGGAAAGCATACAATTTTTGTAAACGGCCATTGCTCAGTTATGAAGCAGAAATTTGGAGTCCGACGAAAAAGGTTGAACTTAAAAGTGCTCTGAAACACCTTTTGAAGAGAGCACATCAACTCGCTCGATCACTGCACTATGTTGTCATGAACGCCTGAGTCAAATAATAGACTTCTACGCGTAGCAGGGAACCCACAATCATGTGCGAAAGTTGACAAGCCCTTTCCGGCGACTTTTTCGTGCTCGCACTGTACTCCGTCGCACGCACCTGCGTATACCAGTTCAGAGATTGCTATTGGTTAGATTCTTTCAGACGTGGCGCAGCTAGCATGGTCGCGGCCAGTAAGCCTCGTAGCTCTGGCGGGTCAGGAAGCTCCGCCCTCGGGGGTGGGGCCAGCGGAGGAGCGCCGACGTTCCAGCGCGCAAAAAGTGACGAGAGGAGAGGGAAAGGCGCGAAAACACTGAAATTCAAAATTTGACTACAGTTAACTCAATTTTTACAAAGCGCATTAAAAAAAATTGTCGCTGTACAATATTCGCGAAGGGGCGTCCTTTAACATCGCAGGCATATCGCAGCTTTGTCAGAGCCGCTTTCAAGACCCCTTTAAGTTGAGGACACCGCAGCGAGCTATGGAAAGTAAACTGATTGCTGTGACGGAGAACGGAAGAGGGCAGAGTTGGCCGGGGAACAAACGCGAGTTAATGACATCATAGACGAAATCTAAATGAAGGAATGGGCCTGGACGGGGCATGCAGTTCGACGGTAAGATAAGTGACGGTCGTTAAGGTTAACACCCTGGATTCCAAGAGAAGGCAAGTGTAGCCGGGGGTGGCAGAAACGCAGGCGGGCGGTTGAGATTAAGAAGGTTTTGGAGATAAGGTGGTTTCAGCTGACCCAGGACATGGTTAATTTGAGAGATACGAGAGAGGGCTTTGTCCTTCAGTGGACGTAATTAGGCTGCTGCCACTGCTGCTGATGATGGTGATGAACACATTTGCCATCTTGTATCCGTCTGTGTTCAACAAATTTGCCGTTAATGCTGGCGCAGCTGCAAAAGCAAGAGCTGTGCCGGACAAAATATGAGATTAGTTTGCATTTTACTGCGACATAATAAAAGACGCCATTCTTCCCTCTGAAATTATGACTAGAGGTTGGAGTGCTTTCTTTGTTAATAATAATAATTGGTTTTTGGGGGGGAAAGGAAATGGCGCAGTATCTGTCTCATATATCGTTGGACACCTGAACCGCGCCTTAAGGGAAGGGATAAAGGAGGGAGTGAAAGAAGAAAGGAAGAAGAGGTGCCGTAGCGGAGGGCTCCGGAATAATTTCGACCACCTGGGGATCTTTAACGTGCACAGACATCGCACAGCACACGGGCGCCTTAGCGTTTTTCCTCCATAAAAACGCAGCCGCCGCGGTCGGGTTCGAACCCTGGAACTCCGGATCAGTAGTCGAGTGCCCTAACCACTGAGCCACCTCGGCGGGTGCTTTCTTTGCTAAGATATGTTTTTGAAACGTGTGGGACATTAGGAATTTACTCAACATTTTCTGACCATTTAGTGAAAGAGAGTGCATTTAATGACGGCACTCTTTTCTTGGCGCGAGCAGTAACTCTGAGGTCATTACGTTTACATGGCAGTAACAAGAAGCGCGCAATCGTGCCTAATACTTATCATACCATTTCAATCTCAGCGTTTATAGGCGCAACTGAGTGGACCTGCGGGCAAATGCGTACAAGCGAGGACAAGAGCGGACAAATACGGATGATTTACGCCGATAATGGTTACCCGCAGTCGCCCGGCAAATAGAGTGCGTCTACTTGACGTTAACCGAGCAGATGAGAGGCTGCACTTACGTTTTGCACGGAAACCGTGTCGTGATACAACACGCGGGACGAGACCGAATGTACACAAGTCGACGGCGATGGAATAACAAAAATAGCCAAGTTTCTCTGTATTCGCGCTGTTGCCGCCTTCGTAGCGACCCCCACAAGTATTTTGCCTCAGGCCTGTAACGTTCGCTTGTCGGGAGACGGGTTCCTTCTTCCACTAGATGAATTGCTCTGGTCCCATCGGCCCATGTCGTGACACATCCCATGCACTCCGCATTAGCGGAAGCAGTACGGGAGTGTGTCCTGTGCTCCTTTCGTCGCATTACTGTGGGGAAAGTAGTCGTACTTTATCAGAGGACCGAGAAAAGCTTGTCGCAGTGTGCGCTCGAGCAAGCTCCTCACCGGAGCTGCTTGGCAGAGCAACGCGAACGGAACGCGGGCGTTCGTAATGGCGCTGACTACCGACGCGTGCTTTTGGCAGTGGTCACCGTCTTCGTGCTGCTATAGCCTTGTCCCCCGGCTCGCCATTTAGGAAGCGAACTGCTGGGAGCCCGGTAAACACGAAGAGGATGAATCATCAGCGGCCATGGGTCCCGGCGTGATTCATGACCAGTGGCAGTGATGGCGACGGAAGGGCAGGACGCTGCGCCCCCTACACGCTGCGACAGCGGGCAAACGCGGGACCCAAGACGAATGGCTTCCGCCGAGTTCGTTCGACAGGCGGCGTGTACTGCGTACGCGCGCGCTACTCCCAACCGCCTCGTGTCGCGATCCCCTTCTAGATGGGTGCGGCGAAGGTTAAGTCGGGCGAGTTTCTCGCTGTTGTAACATTGCGTGTCGCGCTCGGAACAACTGGAGAGGGGGAAATTGAAATCAGATGGGATTGCAAATGGTGTACGAGATATTTTTTTTATCTTTCTTGGCTGGAATCTATGCGCGCCGTCATATGCTATATTTTTTCTCTTTGCTACGAGAGTAGTGCTCGTCGGCTGGTACGTAGAACAGATCAATTTGTACCGCGAATGTAAGCTGTAGTTGGATGAATGATTGGCAGGCCATGGCTGGGAGGCGGTGAAAGAATCCTTTACTCTAGGATTTCTCAAGCACTATACTAGTAGTAGAACTATATATGCGTCAGAAGTGGGGATAGCTATGCCAAATACCGTCCAGTACTGAGTAATATTGAGAGTGAGTTCAGCTCTGTGAAGCTTAATTTTGGACGATACTTAGTTGACATTGGTGGATTTGAGCACTTCGTGCTCTCTACTTTGCTCCCTATGTAGACCGCTTTTGCCTATGCTGAAATGTTTAAGCAGCCGGCCCAAAATAGTGAACAAATTATTGCTCGTAGCTAGTGCTGATAGCACTAGCTGCTGGTACCATGACATTTTAGGTGCTGATACCATGACATTTTACAAGACCATGGCGGGGAAACGAGTTCACGGCGACTTTATCAGCATGGCGAGTTTCATAGCAGAGTCTAGGACAACCGCGATGAAGAATTCACCTGCTTCTTAGAAAGCCGGCGCCTGGCACTCTACATAACTGAGAATGGCTTCCTGTGAGGGAGGATTTAATGGAGGAGGTGGTGAGGGAGTCTCATTTGACGCATGTTTCTCTTGGAAGTATTTGGCGGGAAATATGGGGTTGAACATGGTTTTCTGACGTACATTTTCTCGTCACCACCCCCCATAAAATAAAGGCGCCCCTGGGTTTCGGTAACGTCAGCAAAGGTTACCGAAAATGAGGGGCGGGCGTTGAGAACCGTGAGGCCTTCCCGCAATCAGCGTGCAACCAACTTCAAGCTTGCAACAGGTGCAATACCTGAGATGGCTAGAATGCAGGGCACACGTTATGCATGGGCACAGCGCCACGCTTTGCCGCCGCGTCCTTAGCGAGCAAGAGCAGAACTTTTCAATGAGATCCTCCTGTCAAAGTACAGCGTTTGGGCGCATCATACAATAGTGGGCGGTGCGACAGTTCCTTAGCGAGAAACGAAACTAGGAGAGTTAGTGTATTCGACGACCGTGGCATGGGGCCTCACGTAACCGCTAGCAACTGAATCAACATGCGCTGAGACCGGGGCCGTGAGCATGACGTAGCCACGAACCAGCAGAGATGCCAAGGGAAAGTGGGCCTTTATGAGGGCATTTTTACAAAGAACGGTCTCCAACTTAATGCGCTTCACTTTTGATAATAAAAATAGGATAGAATATTACCCTACAATCTCGAATGTTTACATCAACCACCTCTAAGTGAAAAACAAGCCATCGCCATCTTGCTAGAGGGGTTGTGCGCGAAGTAACACGGTAGACACGTAATGCACTGGTGGCTGCCGGACTGCGGTCTGTATGCCAGTTTTCTTTTTCTCTGTTGCTGCTGTGTGTCCGGCGGCGGCCACACTCATACGAGCGCGGACATTCGCAATGTCGCGTGGCGGGCAGACATGGCGGAGGGGTCGGGCTCCGCTCCATCTCTCTCGTGCGCCGTTAACGAGACGGCCGTGGCTAGCTTCCGCTAGATGGCGCAATCGCTGCCGCGTCCGTCAGGGCCCCGCCGCCGCCGAATCAGCCGTCTGGTGCCCAATACGGCGGCCAGATGCTGTCTGCTCGCGGGATACCCGCATTAAGCCCCGGGCAATTTGCCGCTCTCGACCGGCCATTATTGGGACCAACAGATTGCCAGCGGTGATATCCCGCCGCCGATGCTACCCCGAAGAGCAAGACGACACAAGTAAAATAACGCGATAAGCAATGCCAGTGCGCGCGCGCGTGCGTTTGTGAGCTTTTGTTTGTATCTATGCGTGCAAGCGTAAGTGACTGACGGTTGTTGTTTGCCAAAGTGGGGTGGGGAAACGAACATGAGGAAAATGGTGGGCGAATGGGATGGACAGAGAGGAATGCTTTTCAGAAGACAGGGCTCGTGATGAAATGGAGGCGGAGTACTGCTTGTTGACAGAGTGATTTTTCTTTCTTTGTTTCCATTCCGCAAGCCCCTTGATAACTGTGCTTCGTTATTAGACGTTTGTAGCATACCGGAGATGTACTGGCGGAGGCATACACAGGTTTACCGGACACCGGCGGCGCATCTTGCCCCCTCTTGTCACTGCGTCTGCGCATGAGGTATCCGGTAAACGGGTCGTCTCCGCCAGTACGTCTCCGGCATGCTACAAACGTCTATTAGAGAAATGCAAAGTTAGTGTCAAACCCCCAAGGATGCGCGGCGACCTTCTATCATCATGTAACGTAGAAAGTTGGACCAGCTGATATTTTTTTCACAGGTCTTGTTCGTTCCATTCCCTCTTTTCTGTTCTGTCTTCTCGCTCGCTGTCCACGGTGCGTCTTTTATGTTCTTTTAATTTAGATACTCGCCCATGACGCTAGGAGATTAACATTTATTTTAATGAAAAAAAGTTATGAAGGGAACTCGATCGAAATCGAGTGTTGACATCCGGATTGCAAACCTTTACTTCTAGCAGGAATGCCACACTCTCAGCTTATTGTACAAAATAAGGAATGGTGTATTGTAGTATTGTTGCTTTCGCAGACCAGCATCCTTCTTGGTGGTTTTATCAGATGCTAAGCGTCACTTTATTTCTTGAGCGCTACCTAATACTTGATTACATATTTATGCACATAGATGTGCAGTCAGGTGGTTGACTACAAGGTGGCCCAATACCACTAAGCACCAAACCGAAAAGCCCACTCTTTTACGTCATTCCGATAAGTCGGGTAATTCTCCAAAGCTATAGTTAGCGAAGAAATAGATGGAGCTAGATAACTGATATGAAATGGCTACTGTGGTTATTTCGATTCATTTATTGCCGCAGGGGTGTTTGGGGCTGCAGACATTGGCCCACCCGCCTGCCTCTGTGTTGTTGTGGTTGTTGACCTCTAGGTTAACTCCTCCTTTTTATTCTTTCTCTTTTGCCTCTGTATTCTTTCTCTCACTGCAGAATTGATAAGTTCGCTGACGCTGAGGAAATTCTTTCATCCCTAAGCGAGCCGCGCAAGCAGTGTAAAGAAACAGGAGCGTAACACAAAGGAAGAAACAACCGCTACAATGGCTTGTGGGCTGCTCTGTGCGCACAGCTTGTTTCTATGCGCTTCTTGCTTAAGTGTGCAATAGCACCAAGTAGCCTAATATAAAGCCCTGCTACACGTGTGATCCGCCGAGGTGGTTTAGTGGTTATGGTGCTCGGCTGCTGACCCGAAAAACGCAAGTTCGATCCCTGCCGCGGCGGTCAAATTTCGATGGAAGCGAAATTCTAGAGGCCCGTGTACTGTGCGGTGTCAGTACACGTTAAAGAACCCCAGGTGGTCGAAATTTCCGGAGCCCTTCACTACGGCGTCTCTCATAGCCTGAGCCGTTTTGGGAAGTTAAACGCAAATAAACTAAATAAACTAAACTACGTTAAAGAACCCCAGGTGGTCGAAATTTCCGGAGCCCTTCACTACGGCGTCTCTCATAGCCTGAGCCGCTTTGGGAAGTTAAACCCAAGTAAACTAAATAAACTAAACTGTTACATGTGTTGTTGCCTAAGTATTCGGTGGCACGTACCGGTACTGTCGTAATGTTCAAGAATCGGGAAACGTTTAGGCGGGTTTCTCGAAAGCTTCTTTTCTTTTCTCAGCCCGTATGCATTTTAAGGGCAGAAAACATGGGCCCGCAGAGCGGGTACCTTTTCAGCAGTGTTGCGGACGAACGCTGGCATGATTCAGCGCTCTTTCCTAAAGACCTGTGAGGCCGTTCAGGGCGGCGTCGCTCTTCTAGAGCACTCGGAAAACACCTGGTATGAATGACAGCCGCTACCTCAACCGGTTCTGGGCCGTGGAACGACCGTGAAAAGGAAGGATCGTCGATTTCTCATTTCCATTCGTGGCGCCACGTGCAGAAGTCGATACTGGTTCAATTTCGTCCACAGTTTTGTTTGCCTTCCATTAGTCATTGTCTATTTCATCCCCCTCCCCCCTTTCCCCTGTCCTTCGTTATCTCAAGGACAAAGAAACTAAAGTGCAAGGCACGTGCTATATATATATATATATATATATATATATATATATATATATATATATATATATATATATATATATATATATATATATATATATATTATTATATATATATTATATATTATATATATATATATATATATATATATATATATATATATATATATATATATATATATATATATATATATATATATATATATATATATATATATATATATATATATATATATATATATATATATATATATATATATATATATATATATATATATATATATATTATTCAACGCCGAGGGGGCAATCTGCAAGAAGAGATTTCTAACGAGTGGTGTATTCCTCTACCTTGAAGCGGCACCAATCTAGTCTTACGGGGCTATCGCCTCTTTCATGAAATAATCCAAGGGCTGGTGACAGGGCACAGTTATCCGTAGCCTCAAAACATCATGAAAAAAAAACGAAGAAAAAATAGACCCCGGGATATAACTAAGAATTAAAAAAGAACGGTCACATGGTTTCCTAAAGCGCGGTATAAGTGACGTTTGCAGAGTAAGGTCAACCTTGAAAACGGCCTAGATTCGCTAAGCAGAACCTAAATAGACGTATCGTAGAACAGTTGATGATTTCTGCCTAACCAAGCATCATACCTGTGCGGCGCATGCTGATTAATACCTAATAAATATTCAAAAATCAAGTCCACTCTGCACCACAACGTGGAGTTTAAAGCGTTCTCACTGGCATTAGCTTTCTAGGTGCCGGCATGAGCGCGAGATTCTAGCCAATAGCTGGATAAATGATTCGCTGCAAGTGTATTTCGTGCAAGAAATTTAATCTTTGCTTGTAAGTCACGTGTGAACGGCCGTGGCAAGCTTTACTACACTGTCGAATTATTTTCAGCTGAGCTTTTTACTTTGCACTCCGCTTAGGACAGGGTCGTCGATATTTTACGTCTGAGGACTTTAATTGTCCACATAAACCGCGCGTGCTTAACGACATGGAAGCAGCGTAGCAGCCATCCGTTCGTGATGTTTGCGCACTGAAATCCACACAATAAGTAAGAAAACAATATAAGTTGATTTGGTTTTGTTTATGAAATTGCATCGCGTCTGTACTGGGAACCAACCTCCAAGTGCCAGCAGTTTCTTGAGAATCTAACACTTGTGGCGATATCTTTTAAGGTCATCGGCTGCTGTGATTCAGTTTCCTGGCTGACGCTACATTTCTATCATCTGTCCTTCAGTGAATGTATGCTAGTGTGGTATTCTCTCAAGAATTTTGATCACTACTTCCTTGCTTGCTCTGTATACTTTTCCCCTATTCTCCAGGCAGAAACGTTGTATGTCGTCCCAATTCGGTACGTTGATCGTTATACAGTTGCATATACCCATACAAAAAAAAAAACTACAACTTGCTTCGTGGAAGTTAAAATGTTGCTGCCCGAATGGAACACACGTACAGCGACAATTAAGCTCACCAGAAGTTCTCCTTGCTTACTAGGGAAACCGAAATGCCTCTTAAGTCAGTGTCCACACTCTTCCTGCACTCTACTTAATAACCGATGCATTCGAATGTCAAAGGCAATCTCTTCTATAGCCGGAGTGCGCACGTGTGTACGAAGCCAGTCACATTTGAATATCGTGAGTTCCTCTTTGAGTGAGTTCCGGCGTCGTCTCCTAGACGCATACGGAAGCTCGGATCGTCGCGAACGGGCAGAACGCGCTCTGCAATCTCGCGTTCCGCTTCCAAAATGTAAACGTTCCAGCGCACGTAGATGACATGACGCGCCTCATCAGGCGCGCGGACCCTGCAATGTCCGAAGACAAAAAGCTACGCCATCTCATGCGTGGTGTCAAGGAGAAACTTTTTGCTGGCCTTGTCCGCAGCCCTCCGAAGACTGTCGCCGAGTTTCTCACTGAGTCTTCCACGATCGAGAGGGTTCTGCAGCAAAGAGCGTCCGCGTACGATCGACCCGTGTCCGCCGCCTCCGTTTCCGGCGAGTTACCATTCCACGGCACCGACGCCTCCCTGCTACGCGATCTCATACGTTCGAATGTGCGCGACGAACTCCGCCAGCTGTACGAGGCCCCTCCCACAGCTCCATAGCGACCTTTGTCCGCGAGGAGGTGCAGCAAGCGCTCCGGCCGTCCCTTCCTGCCGATGAGGCTCGTCCATCCCCTCCTCCTGTCTCGCCTGACCGTCGTCTCACCTACGCCGAAGCCCTGCGGGGCCCTGCTCCGGCTTCCACGTCCTTCGTTCCGGCTCCTGCTGAAGTGCCGGGGCCGCCTGCACCCGTGCTGCAGTCCGTGGAAGCTCCCCGACAGTCCGCGCGCAAAGCCGACGTGTGGCGCACATCCGACCAACGCCCCCTATGTTTTCACTGCGGCGAACCAGGTCACCTGTAAATCGGCACTGCCCCTACCACCGTCTGGGCCTCGAAGGGTTTCCCGCCGATTCTCTTCGACCCCGCTATGTCGAACGAACCCGGGCCGTCGCGGATTTCCTTGAAGACCAACGTTGGCTTCAGCAGGCTCGATCCCCATCGCCCAGGGGTCGTCCTTCACCATCTACCGCGAGTTTTTCCCGGGCGGCGCAAGGCCGGTCGCCCAGCCCACGGCGGGAAAACTGCAGCCAGCGACTTTAGGGGATGGGCTCGCTGGACATCGTTGTGCGGTGGACCGTCCATCGACGCGGACACGACATGCCGACGCCTCGACGGTTCCGAAGTCCGCGGCCACCATTCACTCCGACACAGCGACGCTCCCTCGACATAACGACGCTTCGACGGTTCCGAGGTCCGCAGTACCCGCTCGCTTCGACACATCGACGCTGACGCATGACGGCGCCTCGACGGTTACGACGCCCACGCTCTCCGATCCCTCCGACGCACTGACGCCATTAGAAAGCACACGCACGCCGATGAATTCCCGGTGGCAAAGCCTGCAGACAACGACGCCTATGCCCGATCATCCCCTCCGGAGCCTCCAACTGGCGAGCGGCTTTTCTTAGACATACCTGTGGTACTGGATGGTCGCCACGTTCAAACGTTATTAGATACTGGTGCTGGTTATTCGATTCTAAGCAGCCAGCTCGCCACTTTTCTCAAAAAGGTTCTCACGCCATGGGCTGGCACACACGTTCGCACTACGGGCGGTCATCTGATTGCATCTCTCGGCATGCACACCGCCCGGGTTCAAATCCGGGGGTCCACATTTGTCGTCTGCTTTCTTGTTCTGAATAACTGTTCGCACCACCTCATCTTAGGTGTCGATTTTCTGCGTGAATATGGGCGATTATTGACCTACGCGATAACAAGGTCACGTTTTAAACGGAGAATGCTGTCGCCCTCAGCAATGCACCTACCAAGCCAGACGCTTCGAGTTTCTACGGACACTGTCACCCTGCGGCCTCGAACCAGCACCTTCATTACGGCTGAGTGCGAATCATTTCAGGACAGTGACGCCATCGCCAAAACCAACCTTTCATTACTGCTGACGCAAGGCGTGTGCGTGGCCCGCAGTCTGATCCATCTTAATAGTGGCCAGTCACAGGTACTTGCTACCAATTTTACGCACGAGCATCGGCATCTTTTTCGCGGCACTTCCGTACCCTTTGTCGAACGCATCTCCGATGTTTCCGAGTGCTTCTCCTCAGAACCAGTGCAGCCTCCTTTCTCCCTCGAGAGCCTCGATGTCAACTCCGCGCTGTCAACCAGCCAACGGCAATTAACAGCTGTGCGCACCATTGCTCGAATTCAGAGGGTGCTTCACCTCCTCGGCGAAAGTGCGTCAAACTACCATAGCCAAGCACCACATCGTGACGTACGATGACGTACACCCAATCCGTCAACACCCCTATCCCGTATCGTCTACAGAGCGCGAAGTCATTAAGTCCCAAGTTAAGGAGATCCTCGAAGATGACGTTATCCAGCCTTCCAACAGCCCATGTCCTCGCCGGTCGTCCTCGTTAAAACGAAAGACGGCACTCTGCGTTTTTGCGTCGACTACCGGAAGCTGAACACAGTCACGAAGAAGGACGTTGAAGTTCGCCGTCTCTCCCAGCGAAGGACATGCTCCCGAGCCCTCTCTTGCCGAGTCCCTGTCTTTTCACCAACACCGTGACAATATCTTATTCAACTACGCTTCATTATCTACCTACATATCCAGACAGGTATAAAGAACGATAAGTGAATAAACCGAAATTGCCCAATACTTAATGAGTGATCTGCATTTGAAAAAGACGCAGATAGTTTGCACGGGATGGCCTATCCGATTCTTGTCGTTAAAAGAAGTAGGCAACAGCGGTGATAATGTTGCCCAAATTGAGCAAATCTTTATAGTTATAAAATTAGGAAACCTGGAAGGGAAATATAAAATTCGTGCCTTCAGCAACTTCAGCAACAAAAGCCGCTTCAGTACAAACGCATGCTGAAGATTTCGGTGACCGGACCATGAGCACATGCACTGCATAGGGAGATAAGACCAAGTGCGTTCAGAGGAAGCGCTCTATTAGCATATCTACATATTTTTGGATCTTTGTACTCTGCAACAAAAGCATGCATATCTAAGTACTCTTTATTGAGCATCGCCTGATTTGAACCGGTCGAGAGATTCGAACGCACCACCTTTACAAGCAAAGAAGAATAACACAAGGAATAAAAAAAAAAGAGAACTAGAACTTCCTTCCGCTCAGCAGTTCCCATCGAAAGAATGCTGATGACTAACCTTTCGATAAACTGAAAATCGCTAAGGAAGAGCAGCTCCAGAATGACAATGCACACGGCGCAAAATAACAAGTAAATAAAAAAGCGAAGCGGGGCCGTCAACGCCACGCTCTTGGCGAAGAAATTTACGATATGAGGAAGGAAGACTTAACTCTAATAGCACATGAAAAGGGGCGCTATATTCTAAACGAGCTCATGACTAACGCTTCTTTCTCGTTCCCTAATAGCCTCACTAGACTAAAGTGGAGCGAAAAGGAAGTTTCGCGCGGAACCGATGCTTTAAATAAGGAGAAAATAAAAAAAAAAGAGGAAAGAAGTTTCGCGCGCAAACCGAGCGTAGCGTGCGGGATCAAACTGTCGTCCAGCGCGCCCTACTCACACCCATGTAAAAAAAAAGAAAGCTAGGCTTCCCCCGACCCCCACCGCGCGTCCGTGTCGCGTGAGGAGATCGCGCTGCTGGATGTCCCGATGAATGCTTCCGGGAGCGGCAACGACATCGCCGCGCCGCGGTGGTGGCCTGGGGATGGAGGAGTTGGGGGGGGGGGGGGGGGGGGGTCGTCGCCAGGATCAATCCACTTAGTATTTTAGCCTTCTTCATTTCCTTCTCATCTCTTCTTCGTTTTCTTTTTACGATTTGTATCAGCTCTGCTCTGTCCGCACGCTCCCTCAATTCAGAGGTCACTCTACTACGCTCGACGTATAGTATTTTGCTATTTTCATTTTATCCCTTCTTTCTTCTCCGCCCTTCTTATTGGGCACAATGTCGTCGGCGCGAGCGATGAAGAAGGAGGAGTGCTGCGAGCGTGAGCGCTGGTGGGGGGGCTTCGGAGGAAGGGGAGAGCGCGTGTGGAGGGGAAGTTATTCATCTGCGAAAGTGAACGAAACGGGGGCTTCCTCGCTTACGAACCCAGCGCCACACGAACCGACCGACCGACCGACCGGCCTGGCAGGCCAAGTGTTTTTTTTTGTTCTTGTTCTTTCTTCTCCTTCTACCCGAGTTCGCCATTTACTTTTCTGTCTGCCCTTCTTGTCTCGCGGGAGTGTCGGAATGGCTTCCTCCATCTATGCGTCCCCATCAGGGCCGGGGAGAATGAAAGCAAAAGCAATCAAAAAGGCGCAACGGGGGCGGGCGACGGCGTTTGCCCATCGCGTGATGGAAGCTTGGTTGTTTACCACACGAATTACTACGGTAGTATGAACGAGAATGAGGTAAAATGAAAGCAAGCCCCATTTGTTTTATTTGCCATCAAAGCGACGGTTCAGATTTCTTAGATGCCCCCAGCGTGCAGAACTGGGCTGGTGTAGGGATCGCCCTGGTTGGCGCTGTGTTCTGTGTGACCATGATAAAGCTGTGATTTTGACCGAGAGCAACGCTTGTCTGAAGCGCTTCATTTGGAAATGATTGACCTAATGGAGCAGCATAGTTTCAGCAAAAAAAAAAGTTTAGAAAGAACTTCTGATGCTGTAATGCTAAAAAAATACTTTTGGACAATGCAATTACTCTTCCTAAAATTAGCTCGGATATTTCAAACACTTATCTAATTTGCAGAGACACTGAACAAATTTCCTGACTCGAAAAAAAAAAATCTGTTTACTCAGGGCAGATCCAAGAATACTCATGAATTTCGAGGTGGAAAATTTTTGTTTTCAGAATATTTTTCTATTGTTGCGCAACTTTCACTTAATGCGGATGCCGAGATCCTCAGTACGCTGTTTTTCTAGAGTTATTCGCAAACCTCCATCCAATACTATTCTCGCTAAAATTCTACATCCATTATAAATGTACGCCGGAGCCTATAAGATAAATAGAAGTTCTCGTAAGGGACGGGAAAGAGTTCCTCGAACCGAAAATTAAACCGGCGCTGTTGCCCCTTAAAGAGCAAGAGGGGAGCAAAGTAATCTTATTTACGAAGTTTACGAATGGTTAAACATCCAGACTAGCGCGGGGAGGATCGTCCTGACAAATGCAGTTTGAAGTCGTGCAAAACAAAGAAATGAAGGTACAAAAAATAACCGCTAGCCGTATATAAAGTAAAATATATACGGCATTATAGCGATGTGTAAAGAGGAATGCGGAAGTTGAACAATATGGACCAACCTTTTCAGAGGCCTTGCTGACAGATGCTACATGTCATATTCATCATGTGCTGTACTTGAACACCGCCCAGTAGGGCCTTTCGTGACTTGTCGAGCGTGTTCGGGCAGCGAAAACTCGAAGCGTCTAGCATTAAAAATGTAAAGGACCGAAAGGAATCCACCATGTTTTGTTCTACAGCCCCGTAGATATGGGCACATTTCTGGCTTGAAAAGCGTGTTCAGTTCACGAAGAGTCCTAAAGTGTCCGGCTAAGCACTTCTATGGTGTACAAGAACTTCAGAAATGTCGGAAACTCCCTCTGTTCCTCCATTTCTGTCCAAAAGCAAGCCTGGCACAGTGAAAACCACCCGTTGATCTCAATCTGTATGTTTCTTGCTAGGTGGAATGGTGCATAGTTCACAGCTTCAGGTGGCGGCAGGCTGTCCTATAGTTTTCTGCGCAGAAATGCTTAATTTTTTTTTCTGCATCCGCGGTGGCGGGAACCGGGAAAGATAACGGGTTAGAGTAAAGCGCTGACAACGCGTCTCTGTGGCATATTGAATTGAATGGCGTGTCCTTTTTTGTGCAAAGCTGTATAAAATAAAAGACGACGGCGCATCACAGGTTCTGTTGCTTCATCGAAACCACGCAGAAAAAATGGTTATGCCGCCTGTTACCTGGAGGCAGGGCAAGAACAAGGACCAGCGACGAACCAGCATGCTGGTCAGTCGCGAGGGAAACATCGCAGCCAGCGCGTGTCTTCTGAAATAAGAGGACCACCATCGATGACAAAACTGTTTTCCTTTCCTTCTATGCTAACACCAGGCCTGCATGCTTAAGGACTTCAAAGCGCGCACCCCACGCTTTGCAAAAACTAGAATGGTTGGTGCAATGATCGATAAAGGAAGAAGCAGGAACGTGAAGAGGTCTCGCTTCTTTGCATATGTTTTTTTTTCCGTTTCTTTATCCCACTGAAAAAAAAAATAAAATAAAATTCCGTTTTTTTTTCTTGTGCGAGCTTAGTGCGGCTAAGTTTGTTTGCCCTTCTCTTCCTGAAAGCTTTGTAGAAGATACTTCCTGTCTCTCCTTCCGGCCAGATCCTTCCGGTCATCGGAAGTCAACTAGCAGGACCCAGGGGGGAAGTTTTTTTTTTTTTTTGCTGGAAAGCACTCAGCACCTCGAGCGTTTGGAAGCCTTCAAGAGAAGTAAATGCGATCACGGTGGAATGAAAACGCAGCTTCCAGATGGGCCAGTACGATGTTTGGACGGGTCAAAGACCGCGAGAAGGAAGGAAGAATGCGGAACTTTTGCATTTCAACCGGTCCAATCACTTTAAGCAGGAAGTGGGGCAGGACGTTTCATCGACCTTTCACAGCACGAGTCGTTCCATCGCAACATTTTCTCCCACAACTTCGAGATTAATTCGCGCTCTTTAAACTTCGCGAAGCGACTGTGCCTCTACACAAGCCACGAAAAGTGTTGTTCCACTTCCTTAAAAGTCATCACGAGCCAGTCTCATTTTGTGCATACGCTGAGATGGGCTTCGATACTTTTGTTGCGATGTTTTCCCAGCAAGGAGCCATCTTGCTGTTCGTGTTGATCGCTTGGGGGAAAAAAAAAGCGCTCTTTACCGACTTCCAGTGGCTCACGGTTTCGTTTAAGTTGACTGATGCAACAGCGCGGATTGGGACCACGACTGTTTTACTGCTAAAAATATATTGCTCTGACGAGTATAGTGACAAGCAATTTCCGTAATGGAAACGGCGCCATCAACGCTCGCTTTATGTCCCGCGCTGGAACTCTCGGAGCGGAATTATTTTTCCCTCCACACATACGGCACCCCCTGGAATACGATCATGTCAGTTGCAGCACGCTTTCATCATCTCGTCCTTTTTATTTTCCCGTCCATTGCGCTTTCATTTCCAGACTCTAAGCTTCAGTCGCAATCAATTCTTGCAAAGACAAACACGGCAGTAAAAAAAAAAAAAATTGACAAGGTATAACGTTACGCGTCAACGTCGCTCGCCAGTGCCCTTGCTGCGAAAATCTCCCGCTCTGCTGTCACGCGTAAAAAAAAAAAAGTCTCTTTTGCCTAGTTATTTGTCGTAAGCATCGAGACAGGCCCTGTCGTTCATTTGTAAATGAAAGCCGAAGCCACTGCGCCGAGGGAATGGTGAAAAACAAAGAAAAGAAAGCAGCAAAGGATTTCTTTACGCAATGAATGCCTGCAAATACGGGCAGACCTCACGGGTAAACTCATAGGCACGCACGCACGCTCGCGCAAACAAATAAGAACAAACAAAGACGCGTGCGCAAGTTCAGGCACGCGTACAGGGCTGAGCAAACACACCGAAGCCTCTCTTCCAGACGAAAGGAGGGAAGCGCTGATGTGCCATGAATACGTTCTGCGGGCTTCGTTCCAACTCGTCTCCGTCGCATTACCGCCTCCCCACGTTTCTTATTCACATCTTGCCGAAAGGGAAGCGAGGGTCGAGGCAGCAACGCGAGCGGGAGAAGCCAGGAGGCAGTCATATTTCATCGGTGCCGCGTAAGCAGATGCGGGGATAGGAAGCGATGTGTGGATGCTCGCAGGAGGACAACGCGGTCCATTCGGCTTCACCGTACAGACAAAATGCCTAGTCTTGGGCAGCCTGCTGCTCCCGCTCGATGTTTATTTCGTTCCCCTCTAGTTTTTTTGGTGCCCGCTGATTCCCTCGTTATATAGTCGTTTGCATGTGTTCCCAGCGAGAACAGATGCGGTGCCTAATCGGACTGATTGTCGTAGATGCTCCGCCGGGTAGCAAAGTGGCCAAAGAGAGATAGGACAGCGTGAAAATTGTGAATAAAACAAAAAAACACGACGTATTTGCCGACGATTAGAAAAAAAAATGAAGAAAAACGCGAGAAGAATGGGCGAAACCAACCGGTGCGTTGGAGACGCTGCGTAGTACTCGTGCCAGTACGGGTTTGAGTAGAAGTGAAAAGCAAGGCGAAAGATGTGAGACGACGGCAAAGGCAGGGCAAGCGACCGAAAGAAGGGCGCAAATTCGATGAGCGGACCGGGCGACGTGGCGTGCCAGTGCATGATGCGCGCGCTGACATCTGCCCGCCAGACGTTACACTACGAGCGATAGGAGACACTTGATACGGACTGGACCCCCCGCTATCTTCTTTTTTATATATTTTCCGCCTTCCTTTTTCTCCCGTTTCACGTTGGTGCTGGCTTCTAAGTCTTGCACGTCCGCCAGACCGGAGGTATATGACCGCTGACAGGGCCTGCTCCCAGCTCGTGAGTCGAGTTTCTGACGCTGTCCAGTTCACGCCATGGTCGCTATTTCACTGTTTTCTTTCTCCCGCTGTATCTGAGAGCGACTCTGCCATTTCGTCCGACGCTGTTCATCATTTTCATATTTATTCTTACTTTCCCGTGGCCTCGCTCTTCGGACATCCGCTGCCTCCCTGTTGTGTCGTCTCCCGAGAGACAGAGATAAATAAAGACAAAAAAAGGAAGAGAAAACGTCGAGAGATGCGGTGGCCAAGAACTAATGGTGTTCCTTGGCGACGTTGCAGGGTCTCTAACCGCCAGGAAAGAAGGCGGGTGAACCAAGACTGACGTATGCGGTTAGCCAACCTCTGCGTATCGTATGGCGCTGCCGTATTTTGTGCAGCGCGAAAAGAAAACGGTGCGTGACCGCCTCTTTGCGTCTATGTCGTGGAGCTAAAAGGTCGGCAAAGCATAACACAACTCAGGAAGCAAGAAAACATTGGGAGCAACGATTTTCCCACTTTGACCGAGAGCCGCCGTCCAGAGTGTGAAAATGCCTTTGCCCTACAAAGCCCGAGACGCACCGCTATTCGGTTCAAAAGAAAGGTCATCGAGGTTTGCTTTCCCTTTTCTTGCGTTATTTTCCGGGTCGAGAAAGTCGGGTCTCGTATGTCTTCTTGCGACACAACGTGAACGTCCGAACAGTGAAAATACAAGACAGCGAGAGGATGCGACACTTGATCCCCGAGCTGAAGAAGGTAATTTTGTCTTTTGCAGCGGGGCGTGTAGGTGTTAGGTACGAGAGACGATCCTAAAAGGCAAGCAGGTTCAGTAGTAAACACTTGATAATCATAACATACTTCTATGCCATCGTGCTAGCTTGCAGAATACATTCGGACTACTGTTTAGATACCTGATGTAAGGGTTTTGCAAAAGCAGGAAACACAGGGATCAAACTTGTGAGTTCCTTGGATAAAAGGCAGACAGGAGAAACATGAGCTTGCGCGCTCTGTCGGAGATGACCCTAAGCTAAGCATTTATTTTGGAGTCGAGAGTCGAAAGATTCGAACCTTAGTCCTGGCACAAGTTTATCCCCGTTTTCACGGTATCTCCGCACTCGTGTTGGGTGTTGTGATTCAAAGGGGGCACGCGTCACACAGCTTAGTATTTTATATCAATCAATGTAATCACGGGCAGCGGTGCGCATCACCGAACCCGCCCCGTGCATATGAAGCAATTTATACGTTTTGCAAGCGCTTAGAAGACACAGGATCGGAGAGAAACATTTGTGTACAAAATACATGTACGCAGTATACATTACGCATTTGTTCATGCAGCGCAGCGCCTTCACCCCTACAGCTCGCCGCCAGCATGCATAGAACGGCTACCTGCCTGAACTAACGTATACTGAGCCGAATTCGCACTCTGTGACGGCCTGGTCAAATCGGCTATCGGCCTGAACTGAGCATTCAGTCATTGAACTGGGCCCGCTGAGTGGAATTCACACTCCGTAACGGCCCGGTCAAACCTCCGGCCTTTTTCTTCTTTTTTTTTTTGCGGCGGTCAAACCTCCGTCATTTTCTTTCTTTTTTTTTTTGGTTGGGGAGAGGGGGGCACAATCCGAGGGACACTGACGTCACATCCAGCTACCTACACCAGCACGTATCGTTCCTGCCGCTCCATCCGCGATTGCACCTAAATGGTTCGGCGGCACTGGCGGACTCTCTGCGAGGCGATAAACGGACGCGTTCCTGCCGGATGATGGAGAGAGCTCCGAAGGCAGCGTTTCTCCATCGTGCCCGCCTACCCGCCCTTCGTCTTCGGCCCCGCCAGCAGCGATATCTCGAAACTCGAACTCTCCGCGCGGCGGTCCATGCCGGTGGCCCCGAGTTTTGGCGCGCTCTCTCGTGCACTGTTCACACACACAGTCGGAGGGAAGTCGGGGGAGGAAAGGGGAGACAGTCGGGGGGCAATCGAAACGCTTTCCCCTTTTGCTTTCTTCCTTGATACAGCGCGAGAGGGCGCGCAAAGCGGCGGGTGCTCACAACGGTGTATACACATATATATGTGTGTGTCTGAGTTGCGCTGGTTTTGCTGACCTTTTTCGTCCTCCGCGCTGTTTGGGCCTCTTCGGGGTAGGTCTCTCCTCTCTGCTTGCTTCCCTCTCGCGCGGTTCTGACAAAGTTTTCCTCAGTGCCGCGGCCGCTGCGATGGAGATGGAGTGGGCGTTGCCCTCACTCTCTTCCTTGCTCTCTCTCTCGCTTTGAGCGGCCCGCTGCGATGAAAACTTGCCACTTATCGCCGCGTTGGAAATCGAAGCTTTTACGGGCGGATCCGTCTGATGCTTTCGTATGCGCCGCTGCGGTTTCCTTTGGAGGCTGGCTGCGGGGAAATGCGGTAGCGAGTAATGGCGGGGCTGCGTTATCGCCACATGACTCGCTATTCGGGTCAAAAGACGAGGCCGCCTTCTTTATGGCGCGCTGAGGGAAAGCTTTTATACTGTGGAGCAAGAAAGCGCACAGATTGTGAAGCACAGCAGGTTGGCGCTATTCTGACGTGGTGTAGGCGTGGGTAGAAAAAAAAAAAGGTTGCGAGTAAAGGGAAGAATATTTCCGGGACATCCGTTCGTGTCGTTCGAGGGGACTTTGCTTTTGCTGATTTTTTTTTACCTCTGATGCGAATGCGAGCTAGTGGCTTCGATGCCGATACGTTTTTGTGCGCTCAAAAGAAAATGTCGGGATATTTGCATTGGGCCTTTCATTTCAGTTCGATACGATTTATGACGCAAACACGAATAATAATAATAATAATAATAATAATAATAATAATAATAATAATAATAATAATAATAATAATAATAATAATAATAATAATAATAATAATAATTGGTTTTTGGTGGAAAGGAAATGCCGCAGTATCTGTCTCATATATCGTTGGACACCTGAACCGCGCCGTAAGGGAAGGGATAAAGGAGAGAGTGAAAGAAGAGAGAAACAAATAGGTCCGTAGTGGAGGGCTCCGGAATAATTTCGACCACCTGGGGATCTTTAACGTGCACTGACATCGCACAGCACACGGGCGCCTTAGCGTTTTTCCTCCATAAAAACGCAGCCGCCGCGGTCGGGTTCGAACCCGGGAACTCCGGATCAGTAGTCGAGCGCCCTAACCACTGAGCCACCGCGGCGGGGCACAAACACGAATACGCTGGCGCTCGCTGGCGCTCTTTTTTTTTTTTTGGCTGAATGAAATGCTTGGAAGGAAGAAAGATCACAAGAAGGTGACAGAGCAGAGTCAACTCCACATTTTAATTCTGAAATACGACCATCCAGGCAGCACACATAAATACAAAAGAGTTTAGCATAAACCTCTGTTACGTTAGTAAACGAATTAGGTCATCAGGCGCACACATGATATCACGAGAAGTATATTACCACGAAGTCGGCCTCCGCCTTTAGCGCACAACTGAAGTTTTCGCACATAAGCTTCACCTCTTGCAGTTTGCTTTTCCCGACGAATAGAAGACCAGAACAATTTCTATTGGCTCTCGCCTTTTATTCTTGTTCCCACTTCTGGTGTCCTCAGTCTTGCTTAGCCACTCCAACAATGGCGGCCCGAAAAGCGTGGTTAGTTTTCAGGCAGAAGACGCTTACTGGCCCAGTTAAATAGTTTACGCCAAGCCTTATGTGATACTCAGTGATACTGTAAAACGCCGTAAGGCAGTTTACGGACGCCACGGCTTACGTTAAATTTTTGCAACCTTGCTGTTGGTACATCATTTCCGCGGTGTCCGTATCGGCGTTAGCGTAGTAGCAAGGTTGGTCACACGACCTGCGGTTACCAACGAAGTAAGGGTGGTCATCCCGCGACCAGGTCCATGACGTCCGCCGAGAGACCGCTCCACGTGACCCTACGCCGTGCCGTCAACGCAAACGGAGCCCTCTGCCGCATAGGCCTAGCGGCAGAGGGCTCCGTTAGCCGCCCAGCGTGATCCCCTGAACGAGACGTCACCGCCAGTACGCCTCAAAATGAAGACGAGAAGAAATCGGAGATTGGAAATTCAACAAATCGCAAAAGCACATATTTTAAAGGCACGCAGCAGCTGCGCTTGTAAACGCATTAGTGACAATCATAAGCGTCCAGGCACATTGTTTTGTTCAGTTCTGCTTCTGCACACTTCTCCCTCTTTGATCGATTCATGGCACAAAATTTCTGGCTCTTCCATGACAGAAAATGTGGAAGTGTACTGAACGCCGCAACCAATAAAACTTACAAACATTTTAGATGCACAATGTTTATCGCGCGTGCTGAACGCTTAACATCCGAGTTTCATAACGAGAATTTTCAGTTATAATAATATTAGTCTACAAAAAAGTATTTTCTTCCCATTTGCTAGATGTCGCTGTTTCCATTAGAGATTCACCGTTCACGTTACATTCTCGATAGTTAAACTAAAAAAAAACTCAAGTTCCTATTAAAAGCTGCTCTGCTGAAGGCCATTATGCCACGAGGAATGCGATTAAAAACTCTATGAATGGGAAGAAAGATAAGGAGCCATTAACCAACGTGTTCAACACATTTTTCTAAAGCAGTGTCTCCGGCACCGTTGCTATCAAGTCAACTCTCTTACCAACGAACTGCGAGACGCATTAAGTTTTTTTCTGAATGCAGTCAGCAGTGTGATATAGACGATCAATCCTATTGTGATCTTTTTAGTAGTACATTAAACACAGCCTCCTCCTAAAAAAAAGTGCAACGACACAAAACAAAAAAGGAAAAAAAGTAACGCAGGCCCAAACGTATATTTTTAAGCTTGCAGTATAGCTCCTGCTTAAAACATGAAACTATAGCATTTGGCTCTTTAGCCTGACTTGTTGTTGTTGTCCTCATAGCCTGACTTCCTGAGCGGAACCTCGACCTCCTCGCCCTCATCCTCTATTCTTCTTCTCCTTCTGCTATTTCTTCCACGACTAATAGTGGTAATAAAATTCATTGGAAGCACTTAGATATCTCTTAACTGCGGGAAGGCGAAAGTCGTTTGAAATCTTAAGGTTAAGATCACGTGACATCGCAAGGTCACGTGACCTAGGTGGCGATGTAACAGACGGATCGTCACCGCGAGTATGAGCCATTAAAGGCTATCGCCTTAATAATATTCTCTCCTATTTCCAGTTTAGCACTGGGAGAACGCTTTACCGGCTAAGCTAAGATCTCGAATTTTCGAGCAGTCAGTGAGACTGGCGTGCCGCCGTATCGTACACTTCGGAACAGTGCTCGAGCAATTGCAACATTCGATCGATCTGCCCGTATTGGCGAAGCGTCATGTTTGCTACCCTTGGCAAATCGCCGAATGCATCTTTTTTTTTTGTGTGGCAAGCTGCTCTAGGAGCGCTGATTCGCGCATAGCAAGAATAGACCTGTCTGAACCACAACAGACATGCGAAGGTCTTTGCATGATAACCGTCTGCTTCAGCATTCCCAGGTCGAAAAAGTAAAGTTAGAAATAGTCTAATTTTTTTCGTTCGAAGGAGTATATTTTGAACGGTGGCTACAGAGCTGCTGCCAGCATGATTGCGCAAAAATGCGTCCACTAGCTCTTATTGTGCTCTCAGGTTACCTTCTTTGCTACCGTAGTCAACATTTACACGTGCCGATTTTTTTGCCGCAATTTTAGAACACGTGTGCCCTGGGGCGTCGCTAGAACTTTGACTTGACGCGTTGCGAACAGGTGTTTGTTGTCAGTGTCTTCATTACTTTGCTCAGTCGGGACATACTTTTCAGACGGGAATGTTTATCGAAAACCTGAGCTATCGCTCAAAGTATTGAAAAGCAGCAGCGAAACAATTACAAAACCATAATAAAGTCGAAACGTAGCCACGTTTCTGCGCTGCTCATCGAAGACCATTCTATAAGCGTCCATAGTGCACTAACAAAATGTTAGACATGAATACGTGCCGGATAATATCTTGTGTTTTCAGATACGTTGAAATAGTATTGAGGGAATTTTTTCTAACGGCTCCTGAATGCACACTTCGGTGGTTGTGGCGTTGAATGCGAGGGTGATTAATCGCGAGCCGTTCTTTAGTTTTTACAACCAAACGCATTATTACATTTTATTTTCGTTGCGTGAAAATGGAAGTCACAGCCAGAAATAAAGTTTTTTGACGAAGCGTGAGCGCGTGGGGAATGATGAGTGAAAAGCGGGTAGAAAAAAGAATCTTGACAGGCCCTAAAAATCTGTGTGTTTAGTGCACTGCTGGACACTTAGACGTCAACAGCTTTTCCAAATGGGATTCTGTGTGAGAAAAGACAACCATATGCTTCTCGGTAGAGTACCGACTATTGTGTCTTTGCCGTCCTGCCCTCTATTCTAGGTCTGAATCTTGCTTCACCGAGCCTTCTGCTGGGCAGCATTTCTAGCTCCATGAGGAACGCACAAACAAAAGAGGTTGGTCGTAGTCTGGTTACCTCTCTCTCGTCGGTTAATGCCAGCATGGCCCGCACCAACCAGGCCAGTCGGCACTCGCACTTTGAATCTTGTTCACTTTTTCAGCCATTAGGCTAGAAAAATGGTCAAAGAGTAAACACGATGACGGTACGAAAACACATATACGCGCGGAGCCCTGGAACGACGGCTCCAGAACTGACTGGAACGTTCATGTGACTCCAGTTCAGAGACAGCCGGACAACCGGAAACGGTCAGGAGACAAGATATAGCGTATCGCGGAGGAGCACGCGGACTCGCCAAAGGTTGATGCTATGTTTAGAAGATACTGACGGACAGAGGGTCTGCTTAGTGGTACCCTCGTGCTTTTTATCTGTAACTGCGTCGAATACGAGGACAACCGCCCTACCAACCGTCTGCACCGGACCACTCAACCGAAAAAAACTTGCACTCAGCGCGAGTTCTAAAGTTCCAGGCTGCGTGAAGAATGCGCTTGAAGCCGTGAAGGACGCAGTCGTCAGAGGAGCCGCGCCGGCATGACGTCTACTAGAGTTTTTGCTAAGACCCCGGCCATATCATTAACCACTCATCCTGAGGCTAGTGGCGCACAGTGTGCGATTGCGCAGAAACGGTAGCCCCCCCCCCCCCATCCACCCCCACCCCCCCCCCCCCCCGCTCTTACCATCTAATTTTTTTTTTCCTAGTGCCACTACATCCTCAGAGGTCCGCACATCGCTTATATGAACATTTGTCGAACCCACACAGCCGGGAACGTCACTGGTTTTATGAGACAGCATAGAAGCCTTGTTGGAGCGAAAACCAGGTGGCTACCCTTTTCACACCTGTGAGGTGGCCACACCTTCCACTTACCAACCGTCCCAGTCTTTCCCCGCCGCCTCTCCTCCCCTCTTCCATGCCCCTCCCACTCCACCCTCGCGTCCTCCACTTGTAGGGGAGAGGAGTGAGACGCAGGACTATATAAGAATGACTTATCGTATATGAAAATGAGTAAGAATTTGAATTAAAATGTTATCTTTGTAATAGATTGATGACTGAAAGAAAAATGCTATCGTATTTCCTCCTAATTAATTCAATTGATCGCCTATAAATTTTGTAATACCCTTTAGAGTGTAGTACTAGTAAAGGAAAGTAAATGTGAGGTCAGCGCGGTTAGTAAATTTGGGGCAAGTGAAGCTGAGAGCGTGGTTTGTGGCTCATTTTGCTTCACATGTTTCGTGTGCGAGAATATACCGTATTAAGGACCGAGGTTGGACTAGCTGGTGCTCGCGAAAACATCTGCAACATGGTTCCATGCACGAAATATTAAGAAGAATGAAGCAGGCTCTCAAAGAACAAATTTTGACCTATGCCCTTTGAGAACCTTCTTTGTTCACCTTCGTGTTTTGCACTAGTAACCGTGTACTGTATTCTTTCGTGAAAATGGGCGGTTTGCACTTTTTGTAGATCTCTTCCTGTAAATGAAATGTGTCAAATACTGATTAGACATCGGCCAAACTGTTCCATGGAGAGATTCCTACAACGGGTAGGAAGTGAATGTCATCAGTGCTGTTCATCGATTTCGCGTTAAGGCCTGCGCAAAGTTTCACCATAAACAACGATAACTGCCAGCAGAGTTGTAATAAAATTTAACCTGCATACAGGCACGCTATACCCGATGACGAATAAAATAAAAGCCATCAACATGTGAAGCGGATGAGACCGTGTTCAATTTTCCAAATTTGATTTCACTGGCGAAAGTTAAGTTTCAGTTTGTTCTCCTTATCTGAATAGTAAAAGCAACATTCAAACGTATATACAGGCTTCTGTATATACAGGTTTTCGTATGTCAACTATATTGTCATGGTGCTATTGGTAACATTGCCAGTATAGGCCGTTCCTTAGACTGGGAATGAAACGATGCGCTAATTGTAGGATTGCTGTTGCATAACTAAGATGAGCATACATAAATGTATGTAGCAGATAACATACTTTTCAGTAAAAGATAGCAAGAGCAGATAATATTTGGAGTAATTGCAAACATTATATATACGAAAATATACGACTATGTAATGTCAAATATATGACACTGAGCTCTAGATTGTAAGTCGAATTTCGATGGAGGCGAAATTCTAGAGGCCCGTGTACTGTGCAATGTCAGCGCACGTTAAAGAACCCAAGGTGGTCAAAATTCCGGAGACCTTCACTAAGCATCCCTGATAGCCGAAGTCGCTTTGGGACGTTAAACACGCATAGACCGTAGACCAAAGATTACGTTGGAAGCAAGGGAAAAAAATGCGCGGATCTCTACGGGGGCGAAGTGTGGAACTCTTTTGAGCAAATCCGTGAATCTGACCCCTTGTACCATTTGGAAGCTGTTCTTTGGACTTATCAAAAGTTCCCGAAAAAAATTATTGCTTCAAAGGCTGCTTGACTTTCCCATACTTCGACGAAGCGTCAACCACGAGTATTGCATATAAAATCAAAGCGCTGCTGCATTGCAAGGCACGACAAAGGAGGAACATTAAAAGAGGGTCGCATTCATTTGCATTAGAGGTAATGCAAATGAATGCTTGGCATTTAGGTAGGACATCAGGACTCAGAGCTGCGCGGCCCGTAGTTTTGAGCTGCGATCTGAGCAACCAGGCAGGCTTAGGCGCCCGTAGATGTCATTCGTTACAAAAGCTGAAAAGGCTGCATGCGCTTGTTCAAACAGAAGAGTCTCCGGACTCAGGTGCAGGCGGCTTTTCATAACCCAGCATCCGAGTAATTATCCGGCGCGTGCCTAATTATTCGTGACCTTTGAAACACTAGCCGCACAGCGCAGCCGAGGCCGGCTTTGGAGCGCTCAGAGAACTTTTCATGCACATCGTGATTGAAGTGGGCGAGGGGAATAATTCTGTGGCGGAGGAAATGTGCGGGCAAGAAATGAACAGCCATGCGTCACAGTCTTCGATTCGCTGTCGGGCTGTTCTTATTTGACGCGACGTTAACCGGAGTCGACGCAGCGTGGGCAAACTCCTCATCAAAGCTGCGCTTTTTCCATCGATCATTAAAGAACGAGAGAAAAAAAAATAAACGAGAAGAGAGGAGGAAAAAGGAAGGGGAGAGCTGTCGCCCGTTTAGCGACAGCACTGCGAACTCGTTGCAATTGGACCTGAAAGATTAGCGAGGCCGGGTTTCGAAAATTGTTTCCGAAACATGAGGGCTCTGCAGAAGAGACGAAGAGTCAGAACCGGTGCGCAGACACAGGACCCGTTCAACCCGGGTTAAGCAGGAGCGGAGGTGGAAGCCTTATGTTTGGCGACGACAGTGATTCGATTACCTTTTTCTATTCTACTCTTTCTTTTTTTTTCTCCTGTCTCGTTTCAACGCAGCCAGACAGGCAAAAAAAAAAAGCCAAATGTCCCGCGGACCTGTTCCCCATTTCCGGTAGCTGCGCGCGTGCGCTAGTCGCAAATTCGAACGTCTTCAAATCCGCTTTGCGCTGTCGCTATAAGGCAGCCGCGCCCGTCGCAGAAGCGCGGCACCGGAACTGCGTCGCAGTCGCCGCGCTGCCTCATCGGCTGCAGCGCTCTCGCGAGATTTCTCGTGACGCTGCAGCGACGAGAGCAATATTCGCAAACGGCCTTGTCACCGCCGTCGTCTCGGATAACGCAGCATCAGAAATGCTTTTCGCGCTTTCGGGCCCCGCGCGCGCGCCTGTTACTCGTTTTCTCTGTCGAAAAGCCAGCGGTCTTACACGAACGAAAAGAAATGAAAGTGAAGAACAGAGACGGAGAGGCTTTGCAAAACGATCTGAAAAAAGCCGTAACGCGTTAACGACAAAACTTTACAGACTGTAAGCGAGAATTCAGATGGAAGGTTTGGAAAGGGGGTAAAGGGGGGGGGGGGGGGTGGCGAGGATTTTGCGTGATTCGCATACGCGCTCGCCATTTTGCGGCAGTCGCGGCAGCAGGATGCGTCGCGAAATTAATGTGAGAGCGAAAAGTGAGCGAACGGAGCGAATTTTTTTTTCCGTTTCCTCCTCGCCCTCTCATTTGCGCGCTCCTCCAACCCGGTCGTCCGCCGTGTCATATTTTACCCCACCTAGCGCGCCCTTTACCCGAGCAACGGAAGGAGCGGATAAACGACGTTCCTACGAAGGAGAGCGCTAGAAAGAAAAGAAGAAAGAAGGAAGGAAGAAAGAAGAGGTAAAAACAAAACAAAGTGTACGGCACTAGCACCGCGTATATAACGACGACGGGTGAATGCGAGAACGGCGTGACGTAGTCGTGATGGAAAGTCGCGCTCGGCACGGCGACGAATCTCGGGTTGCAGCAGCCAGTCTCCCCTTACAAACGCTGCTTGTCGTCATCCTCGCTCCGTGGCAGCGCCGTCTCGGGTTTCGGGGCACCTCACTTCCTTTCCGCCTGTTCGTTCGCTCTGTGCGCGAGCTTATGGCATGCAAATGATGAAGAGGAAAAAAAACAATGTGGAGAGAGAGAAAGACAGAGAGAGAGAGATTACATACGGTATGCTGGGTGGTAAAAACGAGAACGTCAGAGGAAAGACACTGTCCAAGAGGAGGATAGTGAGGAGGCACGCTTTGGATTGTTGGGAGGGCAGGCAGACGGGTTCTGGGGGAGGAGGCTTAGAGGAGCGTCATACACAAGCACGGAGTTACATAAATGTACTTGGCACCCCGGAACGTATTTATGTACATACGGAACAGAAAAATAATAATGGGACCCACTGTGGAGCGTAGGAGGAGCAAACGACGGGAACTGCTTGCAAAAAAAAAAAGAGCAAAATGAAACATAATCACTGCACTGATATTCGCGCGGGGAACAGAAAACAATAAAATAAAATCCCGAGAGAGAGCGTTTAGGCCTATCTGCCTGCCTGCTCTTTTCGGCTCTCGGAGAGGGCGTTTGCCGTACGCTACAATACTGCGACGACTTTTCCGTATCCTCGCTGCATGCGTAGTTGTAGCAGTAGTCGTTGTCGCTGCCGGAGCCTTTCATTTTCCATTTCAGACGGCCTCCCCCGGCGCCTGTCTCCCCCTCTCCCGCCGCTGCCAAGCTGAAAAATTTTCCCTGTCGCCCGTTCGGCAGCCGAGAGGATTTATCGATTCTGAAACGCACCGCGAAATACGAGAATAGCGACAAAAGCCGTATGCAACAACAAATAAAGAAATACAGGATGCGAGTTGCGAGATGGCGAGCTTAGTCCTATGGGGAAGAGTTACGACCGGCGCATGTAAGGGATAGAAAGAAGAATAAGAAGCAGGAAAAGAATGAAGGCAGCGGGCAGCGTGCGAGCGACACGTAGAAAATAAATTGGGAAGGCAGGCGAGAGAGAAAGAAGGCAAAAAAAAGTGAGAACGGTACGACGCATAACAACCTCCTCCACGGAGTGTCTGCGCAGGAGGGGCGACGCAGACTTGGACGCGCGAGGCGGGGACAATGGGGGAAAAGCGAACTCGACATTCTTTGCTGGCCGAAGGAGCGAAAACGCGAAATGGCGAAATACGGGGTGATAAAAATAATAAGAAGGCCACTAGGGCGAGCAGATAGGGAGAAAGGGAGAGAAAAAGAAAGCATAAAACAAAGCAAAAGTGATGATGCCTGTCGCGTCTGGCTACGCGAGGGCCTGGTTTGAATTAGAGGTGCTCGTTTCGAACGTCAGCCGACTTGTCTGGCGGGCCGGTTTCGGGAGTATAGCGGAGACGGCGGCCGCGACGTTGGGTCCGGTTGGCCTCAGCGGAGCAGCCCGTGGGAAGGAGATAAATCGATCAGTTCCGTCTGGGGCACCTGATGAAAATTAAACGATATGTGGTGTATTCGTCTCAATTGCGGCGAGAGCGAGCCAGCGATGTTTCATCCGAGAGATTATGGCGCGGCCAGAGATCGGGCGTTTCTGGCTGCTTTCGCGCCGTTTTGGAAGCGAAGGAGCGACCGGCTATATTAATTCTTAGGTGCAGTGAGGAGGAAGGGGGTGAAGGGTGGAGAAAAACTATTTACCTGTTCTTGCTAAAAATGAAAATGGCGCCTTTCAAAGCAGTTGTGCGCGGGCGATCGTTACATAAGCAGCATGGGCGGAAAGTTCATTGGTAGAAGAGAACTTGTCAACGTAAACGACCCCCTGCCACGCGCCAAATTTCCTGGTGTGGTTTACAAAGTTCCTTGCAATGACTGCACATTCGTCTATATCGGCGAAACCGGGAACTTCCAGCGACGAATGAAAGATCATTAAGGCGACGTAAGGAACAACCGCGCATCAAAGAACGCTATCGCCGAGCACGTGCAGACCATTGGCCACGAGGTAACATGGGACGAGGCGGAAATTGTAGCCACAGAAAGGAATAATTTGAAGAGACTGCATCTAGAATCATCAGTCATCCAGACGACGAAAGACACCTTGAACAGGAATCAAGGCTCTCTCCATCATATCTACGCAAAAAGATTAGGAACAATTCTGAAGACTGTATAATCCCGCCTTCTTCCTTGACAGTCTTATTGTGAACAAGGGTCCCGTACGGGACTCGAAACGTCATGTTCGTTTTTTTTTTTTGTGACTTGGTCAGTGACCCAAACTTCACCTTGTTATGATTGGTAGAAGAGAGCAGAAAAGGTGGTTTTCAATATACAATCCAGAGGAAATGCAGGGATGCAGGGATCGAAGCAAACGTTAACTGACCAGCATTTAATCAATAAGACTTTGGGCGTTTCTTGGTTAATAGACTTGATAGGTGACGCATGAAGCAGTGTATTGCTGCAGGCAGACGTCTGTTCAGTTAAGGCTGCCTCTACAGCTTCTCAGTCGCAATAACAGAACGAAAACGTTGTTCTTGCGACAGTCGAAGCGAGCTTACGCGATCACTTGGCCGCATTCATTTCAGATTGGTGAGGTTGTTTCTTTTTCTAGAGCATTAAGTCAGGCGCAAAGATGAGAAAGCTTACAATTTATCTGCTATATAGGATTGGCGAATCGAGGAACCGCTGCTTTTGAGAGAAAAAGAAGTAGCGGGGAACTGTTAGCCATGTTTTCCATACAGTGAGTTATTGTGTTACCTTCTTGAGTTGCGAGATTATAGTTGATTTATTCCAAGAGAAGGAAAGGAGATAATGGTGGTGGGGGGGGGGGGGGGGGATAAAGTGAACACGGGAGTGGTTTATTAGGCTACCCGACATGCGCTCGCAGCAGCTTCGAGGAATTACTACTACGCTTCCATGATTTCTGCCGTCCCTCTCAGGCTGTCGGGAAAACACTGAGTATGAAAATGTCCTGTTGTCTAAAGCACAAGATAGTTTTTTACGCTTTATTTTGGCTCTGGTGCAAGAAACAGTTGCAGTAAGTTTTAGAACACTGCTCCGGGATGTAGCGAAGCCGTTCAGTGTACTTTTGGAGCCTGATGCAAAATGAAAATGTGTTCTGCAAACACCGGGGAAAATGGCTCAGCACTCACTGACTAGGTCGTTATTGGCGCGTAATGAGCACTTTTTGAGGCCTGGAATATGGATTTGAGGAGCAGTGCGAGCGTTGGCTTCGGGACAGGCTTGCATTGGACGAGCGAACATTGAAGGAGGAGGAGAATAGATTGAGTCGGTTCGGATCAGGCTGGGCAGGAAAATTCGCTGTTTTGCCGCGCGTGGGCCGGCCCCGGCCGGGGTCGGAACCTTACATAACGGGCCTGTTTCGGGTTTTTGGTTCATTATTGCTGTGTGAAGTGCCCTTGGGGAGATCTTGCAGCGACACGGATGAATACCTCAGTGTGGGTTGAGAAAGAAGTTACCCAAATGTTATGTACTTACATTTTGGTGGCTGCTATGGTTGCCTTTTCCGCACGGGAGAAGAACTACAAACAGTAACGTTTTTCTTTTGCGTGCTGCCTAGAATGTTTCAAAAATGATAGAATCTCGGCGCTGAAATCTTTCCAGCGAGTTTGTCACTGACGCGGAATGAGTACAAGCCTAGTTACGTCAGTTTTAGATCGATTTAAATCAGCGTCACTGACGGTGTGATGTCCATGCAATTTGGGCGCGTACTCTCGGCTGCGTTCAAAGATAAAAAAAAATGAATGGAATTTTTTAGCGATTGAAAATCAGTATCGAAATATTACTCTGGCAGATTTCTAAAGCGCAAAATCCAGGAGCGGACTGCAGTACTATGACGTCCTTCGCGCAGCTTTTGAAATGCCGGACACACGGCTCATTTGCAATTTTGTGTTCGCCAAATGTAGTACAGGGCAACGCTGTTTTGGCTGTTTACACTATATGCGAGCACACGCCATAGGATCTACCAAAAGGCGCTCCGCATCTGCTCAGTTTTGTGTTAGTGTTGGCGACTGGGCATCTAAAGACTCATAAGAAACGCTGATGAAGGACGTTCATTCCATTGCTCGATAGCGAGCCGTCTGTTTGAAGATCATCTTTGATTGTGTGCCTTCATCTCTGAAAAATACATCTCTACACTATGAGAAACGCCATTGGGGAAGAGCGTATTGGTTTAGGTCACATGGACTGTTTAGCATACTGCGCAGTAAACAGGCTCGTTTGCTTTTCCTCTATATTGAAACGTGGCCAGTGCGGACATGAATTCCACCCGCGAAATTGTGGTCAATAATACAAAAAAGGAATTCCATTGCTGTGGTTTCGAGGACGTTTTAAATTTAAGGCATCGTGGGCCATAAAAAATCAATGACTGATAATTTAAGTAGCGCAAATATAGTTTATTCGAGTGTATGCAACTCTTCATTTCGCCTTCGGGACTCCGGGGCTACCAATAGAAGAGATCTATCGTAAAAAACCGAGCGGGCGAACCAGGCTTATCGTCCTTTCTTTTGGCGTTTACCAAACTAGTTTTTTCAATCGTTATTGCGATTTGAGCGCCTTATCTGGTGACCTCATAACTTGTGTGGTTGGAGTCTACTTGCACGCACTTAGCAATCTACCTCGTGCTTGAGCCGTTGCGGTAGCGGGTCTGGACCGAGTCTCAGGCCGAGCATGACGGGCCGGACCAGGGCTCAGCAGAGTGATAATATAACGGGCCCTTGCCGGGTTCGGGCTTGAAGCTGTGGACCTGGTTTCGCTACATTATCACTTTTCTGAGCTCGAGCTTGAAGGAGTGGGCCTGGGCCGGGCTCGGACCGGGCTCAGGTCTCACAATGAGGCTCATGCAGTGCACTACCCCTGCCTAAAAAAAGGAGAAAATCAGGTACCGGCTATCCGGTGCGTAGCCTCACAAAGACGGCCGTGTTTCTTGCAACACAGGATGCACTATATGTGCCAAGGCTAGCTGGAGCTACCGCAGCTCGCTGACCGGCGTCATTGTATAGCGTGAGTTACAGTCGAATATAGTAGCCGAATGATTATGGGTGGTTCATTAGAGACGTCCAGCACTGCTTGGTTCACTGCTCTTAGCTGGGCCTAAGCTACATTTTGATATGCTGCAATAAAGTGGAATGTTTAATCTTGTGTCTAAGTTTCATGTCTACAAATTTATGTAAGAATAAATATCTATGTTTGCAACACGGCACAAACTGCTTTTTTTTTTACCTGCGATAATTAAAGACTTATGAACAGTGCGGTGTGGTTTTGCATTACGTTCCGGTTAATGGTATACAAGGCAGAACGCTACCGTATTTACTCCCGTACAGGTGGACCTTTTTTCTTCGGGGGTCGACCGATACGCGAAACATGGCCATAGCGAGGCGCAAACCCGGCTACAAAAGCACAAAAAGACGGGTGGGAGTGGCCCACTCTGTGATATCCAGGAAAGCCTATTGCCTTGCGGCTTCCTTCGAGGCTTAGCGAGAACGGCAGTTGCCATCATCGGTACTGTGCAAACGTTTCACACGCCATTTCTTTTTCTAGACAGCCGCGAAAAAGAATTCAATCTTCGACCGATATGCAGATAAGCACGGAGCCCTGCCGGCCTGTTACCGCGACGACTATATTTTGGTCGTAAAAACGCAACTTCTACCAATTGCTCAGCCACGTGGCGAGCCATGCGGCGAGACCGACGAGCCACGTGGCGAGACCGTTCTCGGCAGCATTGAGCGTTCCGCAGTCTTACACGAGGACACTTTGAAAAATTGAGCGGCTGCAGGAGAGTTCGATGTTGCTGCGCGAGATATTGGCGAAAGCAGCGCGAGGTGCCTTCTCGCGCGCAATAAGAATGCCAAGTTTTCCGTACACCCGTAGAGGCGACGCTGAGGACGTTGATGGTGTCTGCTCGGGCTTAACGGAACTAAATTAAGGTACTGACGTCGCGCAAGTTCTACCGCATGTTCCTTGGAACGAAGTATCGGAATTCGCACTGGTGCGCAAGCCCACCGTTTCTGATGAGTTTCTTACAGCGCTGCCGCGCAGTTCCGATTGGTTTAATTGAATATTGGCGGCTTGGAGGTAGTACTGCTCGACCTATGCGATATTACACCTTTCTTTTATTTTCTTCCATTTTCGGAAGTGTGGGGGTCTACGAGTACTATGTATAGACGAATACCCATGTCACCTTAAGTGAATGTTGGCGGCTCGGAGTTTCTGGTGGTCTACCTACGCGGCAACCCATATAAATTTTTCCTTATTTACGGTTCCCGAACTTTGGGGGTCAACCAATCCGCTGGTCGGCCAATATGTGAGTAAATGCACTATTACTTATGCGAACGCAATATCTACCTTCAGGTATGGACGACGCATATTTCACCTCCGAAGATCGCTAAGGCGCCCGTGTGCTGTGCGATGTCAGTGCACGTTAAAGATCCGCAGGTGGTCGAAATTATTCCGGAGCCCTCCACTACGGCACCTCTCTCTTCCTTTCTTCTTTCACTCCCTCCTTTACCCTTTCCTTACGGCGCGGTTCTTGTGTCCGACGATATATGAGACAGATACTGCGCCATTTCCTTTCCCCAAAAACCAATTAATAATTAATTAACAAGACAACCTTTTTTCCTTGCTGTCACGTGGTAGGGCGTGCCGACCTCGGTAAGTATAGCTTATGTTGAGGAGCCGGTTCCTCTGTATTGCCAAACTGCCCATGAGGGTATTAATAAATCAAATGAAATGAAAGGCTCACTATGATGCAAAGATCGGGGGTATCGTGACACAAACAGCGCTTGATCACATCACTCCGTACGCTACAGGCGGATGAGACGGTCTGCCGGAAACTTGCAGCTCTTGCATATGATCAGCGACAATCCGTTGCCGGCGTGTAGCAAATGTCTGCACACAGAAAATACGCGGATTTCTCAATATCTAGTTGGAGTTTGTAAAGCCTTTTCCGCAGAGTGTTTTCATTCGCATTGATGCTGAACAGTACGAGTAAATACTGCCCGTGACAGTTCACCACAGATGCTTACGCAGCCCAGCAAGCAAAGCGTTGTCATAGTGGTGAGGTTGCAGCGATTTGCGACTTTGAGTGGCGACATTTTCTTACGACTATCGATGACCTGCGGGACGTCTAGATTGAAGAGCGCGTTATCTGTAAAGGTGGACAGTTTCTGGACAAAGCAGAGTGTCTATGTAAAGACGGGCATGTTCGGCCCTCTTCTCCACTATCCGACTCGCACTACGCATGCGCAGTGGTAACGAATAGCAAGCAGGAGGAGCCAGATTCGTTAAATAGGTAAATGGTCTGGTATATTAGCGTCCCTGTAAACCAGATCTAGAAGTGTGCCGAGTCACGCTGCAAAACGCTTCACATGTACTACGGGAAAGGCTGACGTTCTCGTTAAAATAACTCCACGCCAACGTTAATAGAGCCACTTTATTAACTTTGCTTCGCGCCACGAGTCTTTACCGCGACTCGTCGCGTACACTGATTGTCAAGTGTTTCTGTGTTATTAATAGACCATGTCAAATCAGACTGCCGACGTGGCGCAAGCCGTGACAGCATGGCCTTCATTTCAAACGTGAACGCGCCCAACCACTGCCGCCGGGCGGTCGAGATTCCGAGCAGTCTGAAGTTTTGAAGCTGGACGCGAAGAGCCGACCGCAGTGGAGTTCGAACCAGGGAAAACTACTGCAGGTTCCGGAAGTGGTATACCGACCAACGAACATGACACCAGATGGTTTCGGAGGCAGCGCTTTCACGCGTTAAAACTCTCTGCTAACAATGGCATCACAAAGCCAAAGATACGAAGTGCTCTGCCAATAGCAAGTTTTCAGAGAAGAATACGGAGCGCAGTGATCGTTTACCGATTATGTTGATTATATAAAAAATATCCATGATATACTTATTCAGCGTGCTTTAGTAGCAGCGCAAAAACCGCCCGCACTTCATGACTTGGAAAGCAGAGGGTCTGTTTATTTCGATATACCGTCATGTTGCTTGCTGCTCCTGGCCGCATCCCTTAATGCGAGGCTGACTAACAAGCATAGAAGAGGTAATGACATTACGCGGACGCACACATGCATACACAGACAGATATTTCATTCTCAATAAAAGTTTTCTCCTCCTCCCAAGTGATGACACGACGACCAGAGGGACTCGAACAGTGACTTCCAACTGAATTTTAAATAAAAAAATTACAGGGTTCTAACGTAATTTAAACTGCTGAGACGTGCGAAAACATGTGTTTAGCCTAGTTGGCTCATGGCTTTGCTTTGCTGGGTCGTCGGCAGGTCTTTCGGGTCTTTCGGGTCAGCAGCCGAGCGCCATAACCACTGAGCCACCGCGGCGGATTGAAAATGTTTGGCCAAGAGGGTTAAAAATTTCATCACATCTTTGTCAGAAGGTAAGAAGTTCTCTACACCTCCTAGGTTCTACACACAGGCTTCATTTTCTGTGCGCGTTCTTCTAACTATATTCCATTTAAGCTTTTACACATACTCTTGCAGCCTTTTGCTGGCCGCACGAGCACTTCATATTCTCTAGGTTTATAATCACTCGCTAATATCTTCAAAAAAAAAAGAAGCTCTTGTATTGACCTTTTTTTTCATTTCATTCCGGATTCAATAAATAAATTTTGATGAATAAGCAAAAATAGTTGCACTAAAGTTTCTCTTTCTCCACTGATTCATTTGCGGGAAGACAAACAATCAAACTAACAAAAAAAGAACAGGTGCGTTGGTCTCCAACGTACTTATGCTCCGGTTAAGGAACTGCAGTCGTACCCAAACCCAAACGACTCAGTTTAACCATCCGCAACTGGTGCACACGCGCTAGCGAATTAGGGATTTTGGGTATTGGCTGGTGTCATTGCTCCAATCCCCTGGTAGATGGCGGCAGCGGTCTCGACCCTAGTCCAGTGCTCAATTTCCCCTCCGAGGGCGCGATGACGTCAGGAGTGTTCCTCTCCCTCCCCCAGCCGCTCCCCCGTCGGTGGCGCCAGCGCCGAGAGTGTAGCGGATCCTGCGGGCGGCGCGCTCCCTTACTCGGTCGCAGCCAGTGGAGCGATCGCTTCGCCCCCGGTCCAAGCGCGCTGGGCCCAAAGTTAGCGGCGACGATGCACCGCACCTCTGACGCCGCCGCCGCTCCGGGCTGCTGCCTCCTCAGTCGGCGCTCGTTCGTCGCCTGAAGTCACGCGCGTGCTCCGTGCTGCTGCCGCCGTCAACGTTTGTTGTTATTTGTTGCCTTTCTCCAGAGATCAACACGTCCTTCCTTTCCTCTCTGACGCTTCGCGCTCACGTCACCCGGGCGGCTGTTCGCGCCTGCGTTTTTCTTTTTGCTCTTTTCGTAGTATCGAAAAACTTGCTTCGAGTTGTAGGCTATCGACACCGCTAGAAGAGGGGGATCTTCGACAGCCGCCGGCTCAGAAGTTGCCCCGACATCCGGATCAAAAGCGCCCACGTGTCGACGACAACAACGTCGGCGCTTCGTTCGCGGCGACATCCTTTCGTTCGCCCGTAGCCTCGCACTTCTTCGTTTCCTGTGAACTGCGTCTTTTGCTCCCGTTGGCGGAGATCAGCGTGTCTGTGGGCGTTCGTTCTGTTCTCATCGTCACTGCGGGACGAGAGTGACCGCAGAGGAGGAGGAGGAGGAGAGCGCGCGTCGGGCGGATACCCCCCACGCGGCTGTGTTTTCGTCCCGTTGCCGGCCGAGGCTGTTCACCCACGTGCGCGCTGTCGCCGCCGCGCGCGGAGTTTAGAAAAGTGCCTGGGCGTCCGCGACCAAGTTTCTTCTCGCACACTCTCCCCGGTTGAGCACGTTGCGAGTGCGTGGAAGGCCTCCCTGTTGCACAGCGGATTATGTCCCTCTCTAGAGCACTGTGGTGGCTGCTTTGCTGGACTATCAGCTGCCTGTCCTTCCAAGGTAAGCACATCGTCCTTAGCGCGTTAACAGGTGCGTTGTTGCGTTCAGTGTACGCTGCTTAACTGAAGAGGTTGCGCGAGTGGTCGGCGTGTTTAGACGAGGAGACCGCGCATTCAGGCGCCCATTCCGAAATCAAATGTTATCCTGAACAACCTTTTGTTTTATAAAGTTCTCTCTCAAAATGGTGTATAGGGTTCAGCGTCCGGAAATCGCACGTTGACGATAAGTGACATCGCAATGGAGAGCTCCAGATTAATTTAGACCACGCGGGATTCTTTAAAATGCAATAACAATGAGCAGTCACGCGCGTTTTTTTTTTTGGATTTTGCCGGCACAGAAGTTGGGTGGCCGCTGTTGGGGTTCGAACCCGCGACCATGGCTAGCAGATGAGCAAAGCGCTATCGAAGTGAAACAGAACAGAAAATACGCGGCGCCCGCAGCTTGCCCTCCTGCAGCTTGAGGGAGCCGGTATAAAGGTTCGTGAAGAACTCGAAGTGGTCAAAATTAACTAGGGACCTCCACTGCGGTGTATATAGTAGCACAAGTGCGGATTCGGGACGTTAAACGCCTCACACCCGGCCAGGCTCTAAAATAAAAGAAAGAAAAACGTTAAGAGCCACTACGCTTCCTCGATCAGCAGCACTGTGTAATAAAAGTTCGGTACGCTAGGAACTTAGCAGGCACAAAAGCTGGGACGGCACAGAAAGTCGGGTTTTACCAGTGCTTATGCCGAATTAAAGGTGCCTGTGCACTGTGCGATGTCTCTGCACGTTCAAGATCCCCAGGTGGTCGAAATTTCTCAGGAGCCCTCCACTTCGGCACATCTTTCGCTCTTTCTTCTTTAACTTCCTCCTTCATCCCTTCCCTCACGGCACGGCTGAGGTGTCCACCGAGAACTGAGACAGGTACTGCGCCACTTCCTTTCCCGAATATCAAGTTTAAATACTTTAAAAAATTTCTGCATGTTTCACGTCAAATTAGGCGGTGCTCCATGACTTGCACCGCAGTCGTGCTCTCAAGTTCTTGCTCTCTGCCCAAACCAACCAACTTTGTGATGGGTGATGTCCAACATTATTGGACAAAAATATTGGATATTGGAATATTCTAAGGTACTGTTATCAATATGTTAAAGGTAATGATCGATTCTTCCGATATGTGGCAAACTCTTTCTTTTAAAGTTTTTCCATCGCTCGCATCGAGCAGTGAGGACTGCCATATAAAACCAATAATAGTTTTTTTTGAGGGGGAAAGGAAATGGCGCAGTATCTGTCTCATATATCGTTGGACACCTGAACCGCGCCGTAAGGGAAGGGATGAAGGAGGGAGTGAAAGAAGAAAGAGAAATAGGTGCTGCAGTGGAGGGCTCCGGCATAATTTCGACCAATGAGGAACGCTTTTGGCAAAAGCTACAACTTTAATAGCAATAAAATGCAAGCCAGCCGACAGGATATCTGAGGACATATTGATTGTTATAGTGAAATCTTGCAATATATGAAAAAATTGCGTTCATAGACTGGTACCCGTTAAAAAAATGCTTTTGTCCAGAATTGCTGGGTATGGTTTCGTGCTAAGAAGATATTTTTCAAAGTTAGCACATCTGTCTTCCGCTTTTTATTTCTTTTTTTGCTGTGTTCTATTTTTCTTTTTGTACGGAAGTAAAAAAAAACTGTTTGGACCCAAACCCACAGGTTCCTTTAGGTTCCAAAACATCTGGAGATTAGACGAAAAAATGCACTTCTTTTCCCGCAACAAGGCGCTTTAGAAAATGCGTCCACAAATTCTCAGGTCGTGTTGCGCAACCCTGTTTTAAGGCCGTTGCGAAGTGCAAAAAAAAAAAGAATAAGAGAGACGTGGTAAGTGTATTGCAGCGTTGGTTGAGCGCGCTCGAAAACCATTCCCGGCTGCCGGCTTCGAATGTTTATAGACAAAACGTTTTCCCGCATTTCGTGCGAATCGCTGTTTAGCCAGCCCCCGAGGAGAGCTGCTAAAAGCGACAGGAGTATAAATAGAAATAAACAAACGGATGTCTAAACTTATTACACGCTGACCTACGCGGTTCGGGTGTTTGCGAGACCTGAAGAGTGCCGAGCATCGTGCAAACACGCTAGGCAACGGTGATGGATTTTTCCTTTCTTTGTACTTACCTTGAGTCCGCGCCACCGTTTCGGCTAAGTACATCTTCACTGGGAAAGCAAAGAACGCCTACTTTAAACCGGCGAAGGCGCAGGTTAAAAGCAGCGCGATTTTTGCTGGGCTTAAAAATAAATAAGAAGCACCTTACGTGTAAGAAGACAACAGATGAAACTAAAAGCACGCGTTACATCTAACAGCCGAATGCATTTACAAGCATGAAATGGCTGAGCATGCTACGGACCCCGGAGTCAGTTCAGCGCGATCACTAAGCGCTCATCGCCAACATTTTGTCTTTCTTATTGTAAAGTTCAAAAAAAATTTTGCCTCCTCCGTAAGCGTACTGACTTCGATATTCTCATCTCTCAGATACTTATGGTCTGCTGGCCTCATAAAATAGAAGAAAAAAAAAACAGCAATAACTGTTTGGAGCACGATGTTTAGGCGTTTTACGCCTTAATGCTAGTGGACGTGAACCCACTTAGTGGCCGCATTTTATAAATGCCTTCGTTTCACATAATCTCGTCTAGAACATCTATACATTTACCTTTTGGTCATGGTAGTCAACATCATGAAGAAAACAAGAAGCGCTTCATGGCTCAGTAAGAAGAGTGCAAAAAAAAAAAATAGAACGGGAGCCCGAGTGTTCTATGCTAGCTTCTACAGATGTCTTGGGTTTGATACTTTCTTCTGTGTGCTACCCTACTTTATCTGGACGGGAGAATGTCGGCGTAGTATGTCGTGAGCAAAAACTGTGGGGTTGTACCGCTGACCTTGCGGGTCGGAGAAAAAGCACTAACAAGAATGTTTTACCTGTTATTAAGACATGCGGATGGATGCTGTCTCGGGAGGGCGGGTGGGGCAAATAAGCTACGCAGTCATTGTACAAGGTTCCCCTGAAAGAAGGATGAATGTATAAAAGTTGTGAAGATGGACCTTTGCGAGAGCGTTGGAGCTTGGCTTGTGCCCCTTACATAGAAGCATCCCATGCCATATAGAAAAGCAGCTACACTTTCTTTGGGAGGAGAACTGAAGGAGAGAAAATTAGGAGAATGTTTTGACCAGAACAGAATGGAATGTAACGCTTTTGAATTCTTGTGGGTTTACTCATAATAACTCTGCTGGCGCAACGAACACATACTGTTTAGCGAAACGCATCGTTGCAAATGAAGGTGCTCGGATCCAGCTTCCTGCAGATCAGTGCGCGCGTGAATATTTTTGCTTAAAAAATGTGCAAGAGAATATTACGTTATGGGCATTAGTTGCGCTTAGAGACCTATAGGCTCTTAATATTGCAGAAATATCGCGTGTGCGCGTGCGTCCAAAAACGCCGAATTCACGTGGGATGCGACATAGAGAAAGTACGTTACGAGAACTGATGAACAGCGGGTTCGACTCACGTATATTTGTGCCTTTAAAGTTCGGCTTTTCCAACGCTATTTCGACCAGCTGCTTTGCCTCCATGATAACTCTAGGAGGCCAAGCACACAGTGTTTTATTATAGAGATTATCTGCTGTCAACGTTTTCTTTATATACTGAAATTTCTCAAATTGGTATATTATTTTGCTGTGTGCTTTCGAAGACGAAATATTTCAACTCATCTACGCTCTCACCGCTGCTTTCCCGCAACGATGTTAAAGAGTTTGTGTCCTAAATGCGAAAACGATCTTGTACATTCCAAAAGAGTAATTATATGTGATTATGCGCTACATCAAGGATAACATATGCGCGCTGAACAAGGAGGTCCTTCCTCTAATTGCTTGCGCGATTATAGGCCTGGGATGTCTTCCCTCTGGAGCTCTGACCGCATTAAGAAAAAGATGTTTTATACATGCGGAGCTGGCATGCTAAGGCCTGTAGGAGAAAACCTTCCACAGCAGAGATTATGGAAGAAAACCGAGTTAAAAGAAAATTAGACGAAAGAAAGCTGAGTAGTGATGAGCTTCATTTGCGTCGTTGTTGGCGTGAGGGTGTGTCGAGTAATGTTAAGGCTTCTGGTTAATAAAAAAAAAGCTGTTGTGTAAGCAGACTTGCGTCAGAGTTAAACGTGGGGCCATAAACTGCTCTGTAGTGCTGCGAGGACATCACGGCGTTGAGCTTCTACTAGACGTTTCACTTTATTCAATTTAGGTTTTATATACATCATCATCATCATCATCACCACCACCACCACCACCACCACCACCATCATCATCATCATCATCATCATCACAATAATAATAATAATAATAATAATAATAATAATAATAATAATAATAATAATAATAATAATAATAATAATAATAATAATAATAATAATAATAATAATAATCACCATCATCATCATGGCCATAAGCCTGACTACACTCACTGCAAGGCAAAGGCCTCTCCCATGTCTCTCCAATTAACCCTGTCCTTTGCCAGCTGCGCCAACCCTATGCCTCGCCGCCGCGGTGGCTGAGTGGTTATGGCACTCGGCTGCCGGCTCGAAAGACGCGGGTTCGATCCCGGCCGCGGCGGTCGAATTTCGATGGAGGCGAAATTCTAGAGGCCCGTGTGCTGTGCGATGTCAGTGCACGCAAAAGAACCCCAGGTGGTCGAAATTTCCGGAGCCCTTCACTACGACGTCCCTCATAGCCTGAGTCGCTTTGGGACGTTTAACCGCCATAAACCAAACCAAACCAAACCACCCTATGCCTGCGAACTTCCTAATCTCATCCGCCCACCTAACCTTCTGCCGCCCCTTGCTACGCTTGCCTTCTCTTGAAATCCACTCCGTTACCCTTAACGACCAGCGGTTATCTTGCCTTAGCAGTACGTGCTCTGCCCAAGCCCATGTTACAAACATGTTTCAACGAGATATTCGCCTGGTCACAAAAATTTCGTCGAATGAACTGAAGAATCTTGTATTAAACCTTTTACGCAAAAAATAGCACACAGATAGTCACGGCTCTGCTCTTGCATTTCTCTCTTGGGAGTGCTGCAAGGCAAACGGAAACGACATCCTGTTGGTGAGATAGTAAATGTTTACTTTCGCTTGAGTGAGGTACCTATAAAAGGAAGCCATTTATGTGCGTCGAGTCATTGCTCTCCTTTAGGAGCGCTTCGCATTTTCTCCTCGTTTTATGAAATTAGCTTTATCAAATTTACGTTTAACAGTGAAAAAAGGAGAAGCCACGATAAGGCGCCGTGTTACTCACTCTTTAGGCAACACGCCTGTTGCTGCATTTGCTCAAAGTACAGTGTGACTTGCAATCTTAATTTTGCCCACTGTCCCTTCCAAATTACTGTGGAGGCTAAGGGCTGCAGCATTCGACTGCTGAGGATAAGTTCGCGTGACTGAATTCCGGCCACAATGGTTGCATTTTGGTGGAATCAAAACGCAGAAACTGCCGTTTACTGATACTTTGATGCACGTTAAAGGGCACCAGGTGATACCAGGTGATGGAAATTAATCAAGAACGCTTCATTACGGCGTCTCTCGTAGATAAGTGTGACTCCGGCAAGAAAAAATGCATTAACTAATCTAAACATTACTTATTCCTTAAAAGCACTGATATCGTGTAAGCTTATCTCTGATCAGTTACACAAGTCGCTTTTAACGCTAAATAAACGCAGTGCTGGTGCAAGTGACATTATTCTTATCTTATATTTGAATAAATCCTATTAGTATGTTGGCACTGAAATACGGCTTAATAGAGGGATTCAAACTGATTCAACCACATGGGGTTCTTTCACAGGAAATAATGTCGCATCGAACATTTGGATAGAAAATCGCCAAGAATAACAACATATTTAGGTTTTGTCGCAGGTTTTTAACGCTAAACTCTGGGAAACTGCGACTGGCGTCGCGAAGCCAGGGCTAAATGTTCAATGCTTCTCGCAAATAACAGCTGTAGGTGACCGGCTCGCGACCATCACTTGGGTGGTCGTGATGGTCTTTCAACAGTTCCAGGCGATCACTCGCACGAACACTCTTAAGAACTGAGCCACCGAGTTTCGGGTGCCAGCTGTTCCTTCCACTTCAGTGTAAAGAAATTATGAGCCGGTGCGTATTTTTTATTTTTTCTATTTGAGAAGTGTTACGGCACAACACCAGTCCATTCCTTTTTACCCAAATCAATAAAGGAGTTAACGATCTGTGTAAGCGCACAAGCAGCGATCTATTCATCACCAGGTGTGGCAATACTCTTTTCAAACAGGAGCTGGTTAACGGAGTAGGAACTTCTCGGAACACTTTCAGATGATTGATGGAGCCCTTTCTAGCCTGATTATATAAAATATTGGCGCAGAAAAAAGCCCTCACGCAGGTAGTTGCAAGTCATGAAACATTTCATTACCGGTAACACTGCCGGCTTGTGGTTATGCTTGTTGCATAGTGTGAAAGTATGCATGTGTTTTTCTCCTATAGCTGCAATAAGCTCTCAGCATTATTTGTGAGCTTTAAATAACTCATCATTCAGTTAAGAGCAAAACGCGTCAAAATTATATACCATAAATATTCAGGTAATTAGAGACATACAGAGAAAGGCTAGAGAAAGAAAGTCACCCATTTGCTACCAGTATTTGTTTATTTAACTGATGTTTGGTTTCAAATCGTAAAGTGTGAGGATGCACAGAGCAAAAAAAGAAAATCTTATGAGTTTGAGGAATATACCACTGAAATTGAAAGAAAAAGAAAAACGCAACTATGATCCTCTTCTGAAGACGATAGGTGCTACCTTTGAGAAAACAGGTGTCGCTGGTCTTCTTGCATAATGCGCTAATCACGCAGACATCTCGGTATTACGCTACTAACGTGCTTGCCGAGCTCTTAACGAATCGATATCTATTAAAACATATTGACATACACTTCTAGGTAACACTCCAACATGCTACACTTGTCATCGGGCGTAACTTCGTAATAAACCATGCATACAAGTTCATTTCGCGTCTTGATGCATAACGAAGAACTCTGACGACGCCACCAGCCGTGACTTCGAACAAAACCATTCAAGCAAGCTTCACATCGTCATGCATGGCGAACTAGAAAGAGTTACTATGCACTACTATAGCGAAGGCTTTATAGATTACACTGCTATTCTATTTTTGAGTAGGACGCCTAACATGCCACACACTAAATGAGAGTGGAAATCGATGAACCTGGAATAAAAAGGGGGCAGCATGAAATCAACAGAGCGCATATAGATGGAGCACTGTTCAGTAAACTTTGCAACCGCTGCGGTGGCTTCGTGGCTATGGTGCTCGGATGCTGACCCGAAAGACGCCGGTTCGATCCCGGATACGGCGGTAGAATTTCAATGTAGACGAGATTCTAGAGACCCGTGTACTGTGCGACGTCGGTGCACGTTAAAGAACCTCAGTTGGCCTAAATTTCCAGAGCCTTTCACTACGGCGTTCCTCATAGCCTGAGTCGCTTTGGAACGTTAAACCACCTAAAACAAACTTTGCATCCGCGACTCTCAAAGCAAAGCCAGCGTTGTCTGCGAATTGCAAACTAAAATTTATAACCCCGAGTGCACGCCGGGCGCTCTGTAATCGATTGTCGCCTAAACAGAGTGTGTCTGCGAGCAGCATACTTCCGTGTATTTCGTTAAGTTGCCGGTCACTGATCTTGCATGCGATGCCATTCAACCGCTGGAGAATATAAGAAAGCGCTCATTGCAAGTTTATACCTATAATATTTACGGCAATTTTAGATTCTTTTCTTCCTCGTTCTATTACTCTTAGGGTGTTTTTACCCCCCTTCATTCGTGAATTCTGCAACGCCGAATGCATTTGTTGCTTTTTTTTTTCCACAGCACCCGTTGTTTCCAGACACACACGCAAAACGAAAACTTTCGTTGGCGTGTAAAGCACCCGCCTTCGCGCGAAGATACTGCCGCCAAAGCTCAGCTGTGGAATATCAGGCACGACCAACCGTGCAGCCTGAAGTGCAGTGGAACCTCATCCTTTTCACCTCATGCCATTCTTTACTCGGACATGTGAAGAAAGAAAAAAAGAAAGAAAGAAAGAAAGAAAGAAAGAAAGAAAGAAAGAAAGAAAGGTTTAGTAGGAGCAGAAAAAAAAGAAAGCGAATCGATGGTGGATAACCTTCAAACAAAAACGTGCGGGAAGTTTGCCGGAGGCTTTTTTTCTCTAGTTCTCCCCAAAGCAAAACCACAAACCACGCAGCCGAAACCCTGACTAGAGATGTTAGAAAAGAATAAAAAAAGATAAAAAAAACAGGGATGAAGTGCCGCTGTAGCGCTCTACTCCTAAACCAGACTACGCAGGCAGCACCGCAACGCTTTGAAGCTAGGCGCAGCCAAGCTGTACTGCAGCGCCCGAGCTCCCTTTCGAGAAACGCTTTCTCTGTATCTCTGCCCTCCTTCTCCTCCCATCGCCCTCCCCTTCGGCCTGCTCGGTACACGGGTTCACGCTCCTCGGAGAAGCGCAAACCGTCGTTCTGGTCGTCTTCGACGTCGTTCTCGTCGCGAGAGGAAATTTAAGTGATTACAACCTGGCGAGCCCGATCCCCGCGCCATTACTCTATCTTTCGCTTTTAGTTTGCGCGGGCGTTGCGGCGGTTGAGAGTCGCTACAGCGGCAAACTCTTCGCCAAAGGGGTTTCGCACTCCCCTTAAAAGGCGCGCTGTTTTTCGCTCCGCTTTATGGCGCTGCTGATGGAAGCCGCTGCTCCGCGATGGCGCTGCCGCTGCTCTTGGTTGGCTCTTTTTATTATTTAAGCACGAGCGCGACTCAGGCACAACGAGCGCTTGCTTCGGCTCGTTGGAACAAGGCGCTGCGTTCTTTAAAGACAAGCGCCAATCGAGCGGAAGCTCCTGCCTCGCGCCGCAGGAGTTGGTCGTTATTTTCTCTCTGTTCATCGTTTGCTGCCCTTTCGAGTTTCGCCCGGCCGACCTTTGCGCGTTCCTGCGTAATGTGAGAGTGAGCTCGCACCGCTTTATATGTGGGCGCCGGTTAGAGGCACAGCTTGGCTGCTGGTATTAAGATAGAACGCTGCTGTTTAAGGTGAGTCTGGAATGTAAAAATGAAATCAAATGAACACTTTTCCTGCCCTATGACATCAGATCATCGTTATAATACTCCCGAATCTACTAGCTATATAGCCACGAGTTGTAAAATACGTAGATGCGTTCACTGCGCCATAGTTGTTGCGGTGCCTACATGTCACGTATTAGTGCGATTTGTAGACAGCGCAGCAAATGAGACGAATAAGTAATATAGGTAACATAAAGAGAGGGAATTGGAGCCAGGTTAGCTGAATGAGCACCTGTCTTACTACAGTATTATGATGAAAGGAGCGTGATGAATATAAAAAAACCAAGACATAGCAGACACTGCGCATACGCGTACGAAGAACCACAACACGAAGTGAAAGGAGGGAAGAAAGGCCAATAGCCTTAGATAAAATGACGAGCACCCAACAGCTTTGTCAGCTGACGAACGGTGTGCTCACTGTTCACGGAAGATTTACTTAGACGTTGTATAAATAGTTGCACATTGCGTTGTCACTTAATTAATGTGCGCTAATGTAACGTCCGGGTCTACTCACAGCTAACGGGGCAAAATTTTATCTGCCTTGCAATGCACTGTTTTATTATAGCGTACGCCGACAGGGGCAAGGCGATGGCTTAAACTTAAATGAACACTAAAGAGAAATATCAAAGTAAACGAGATGGATAAATAATTCCTAGGGAAAACCATCAGTCTTTTTTCTACGCGGAAGGGTCAGAAATCGCGTGCGTGGCGTCGGAGTGCTCGTGTTGTGTTACCTCAATGGAAAGAAACGTGAACAACCCGGCGCCGACACGCTCCGCTGTTTCAATTTCTTTTCACCGCGCTTTAACTTCGGTGATAGCAAGAAGACTCTAGACTCGTCCATGATACATTCTAGGACGACTCTAACGTCTTGTTCGTACCACCCAGGTAAAAGCGCGATGAAAATAAATTCCAACAACGGGGCGTGTCGGCGTCGGGCTGTTCGCGTTTCTTTCCATCGAGGTAGTACGTTTCCTTCTTCGTGCGTGTCCTGTTCGCGCTGTTTTGGAATTGGTACCTACCAACTCGCCCAGGCTTCTACTTAGGCATGAATACGTCACTCGTCGCTGCCGCACTGATCTTCCAATGTCCCGCGTTACGTGTTCCTCACTTTTACTCAATTTTGCGGCTTATAAAATCGTTGTTTTCGGTAAAGAGTGACATGTGTCACAGCCGGGTTGAAAGTTGAAAGCAACCCGCTGGCTAGTCAGCGAGGAGCAGTCACTGGGTTTCGCCATTTCGTTCACTCTGCTCCCTCAAAACGCACTAGAGTCCTCATTTATCGCGTAGCACGCAGGCAGCAGGCTGCAGCTGTCGATCCGCCTGGTTTCCTAACCGTCGATATTCACAACTAGCCGCGATTGGCTCGAAACGCACATCCACGCGTTCCCTGCGGGACACGAGCACGCGCACTGATGGAGAGCGGCTTTGTTCGCGGCTGAACTTGCGCGACCGCTTTTGCATGCAGCGCGCGCATCTGCACGAGGCATTTTGCTCGACTGATCTTCGATACGCTACAGGACGTCGAGCACGTAATGCGGTGTTTCATGTAGCGTGCATTTACCGTGGTAGCAAAGCGGTCCGGATGACGTGTATGATGGGGTGATAAGGTGCGTCTGCAGCACTTTCGCGCTGCTGGTGCCACCAAGATAGAACCGCTAAATATAGGAAGAAAGCAGTGAAGTTTTACGCTCCCAGCTTGCTCCGTTGGCATTGACGAATGCGAAGGCCATAATATAGGGCGGCGGTGCGATTTCGGCTTCCAGGGACTGCTTAACGGGTGCAATATCTCAGTGCAAGGTAGTTCGAGTGTTTCGTCGAAATTTAAGTTTGTATACATCGCCCGTCTTTAGTGACCGTAACCGTGAGCTCAGCGGGTACCGTTATAGCTGTGGCGTATGCAGCAACCAGACCTGCCGTTTCTAATAGAAATCAGGGTTTATAACGCTGTGTACGAAATCTGTCCGGAATGATTGAGTAGTTCCGAAACCAGCTGATCGGTATGAACCTCTCGCCTGCACATCGAAAGTTAGGCCACTCAGCATTCCTGAGACGATATTTTTTTGTTGGTGAATTCGATCGGTAATAAGGTTTCATTGAATGAGGCTGCGTGCAGTGCCGGCGTCAGGTTTAGCCAAGTCGAACCAATATACTCGTTTACGCACTCATTGCTCCTTGTGGACAATCGATTTATTTTTTTTGGCGTAGCGTTGCATAAACTTTGTCTTTCTGCTCTTCTACTATTCATATATAGATGATTTAAAAAATGTAAAGATTTTTAACTTAAAAACTGTGAGAGATACATCAGTGTGGTCTGCTGAGCTGGATTGTACAGCAAAACGGAAATTATGTACCTCATGCGTATAATAAACACACGCAATTGATTTAAATTAGCTAAAACTTATTTCTTATTTTAGAGCCGTCAAAATTGAAGGTGAGCCCTGTTTTTAAATTTTGTTAGTTGGCAACGTGGTGCACATATCGAACGTCAAAATACGCCTTTAAAATCTTGTTGAGCTGGCTTTCCGGCATTAACCGATTATAAATGGCGTCGTTGCACGTGGTATCGTTGCCGGAATCGTTAACGTCTTCTACATCATCAAGTGCACCAACTGCGCCTGTATTTGATGCATAAAAAGAGCAAAAGTAGCCATTTTATTTATAAGCAATGCGGGAAAGCTAGCTCAACGTCCTCTCAAATGCGGATTTTTGACTTTCAGTATTCTGAACCACATTGACGATTACGAAAATTTACAAGCACTGCTCCCATTCGATGTTGACGGCCATCAATTTCGCAATACAACGTTGCCTTCTCAAACCAAAGATAAAAATAGTTAATTTTGGTATTTAACCATTCAATTATTGATCCATATGAGGTACAAAATATCCGCCTTGCTGTACAATCAACTTCAACAAATCACACCATGTATCTCTCACAGTTTCTAAAATAAAAATCCATAAAATTTACGTCCGTCTTTTTGCGTGTTTCAAAAGATTAACCGTCATTTCAAGGAAAAATACTTCGCACCACAGATAACATAAAAAGAAAGAAACACAGCGTCACTTCTCATCAAGTAGCAAAACGTCACTCTTTTTCTAGGCACACCCTTCGGAAGAAGGATTATGTTTTGAAGAATAGTACTGAGTCGTAATTGCGTATGCTGGCAGCTTTTGATAAAATACATGTTTAGCCATTTCTGGAAATACCTTGTGTGTACCTAACCTAAAAAAGCCCTTTAGCTAAAAAGCATGATCTCTTTTTGATTTTACCTGTCGGTCTTGCTAGCCATATGTATACAATTAATAATCACATTCCACCCAGTTTTCGGCAGTTCACCGTGCTGGCACTTCTGGGAACCCGCCGCGGTGGCTGAGTGTTTAGGGCGCTCGACTACTGAGACGGAGTTTCCGGGTTAGATCCTGGCCGCGGCGGCTGAATTTCGATGGAGGCGAAATTCTAGAGGGCCGTGTACTGTGCGATGTCGGTGCACGTTAAAGAACCCCAGGTAGTCGAAATTTCCGGAGCCCTTCACTACGGCGTTCCTCATAGCCTGAGCCTCTTTGGTGCGTTAAACCCCATAAACCGTAAACCACTTCTGGACAGGAAATGCTGAAACGCCGGTGAGCAGAGAGAGAGAATAAGAATGACAGAGAAAGAGCGGATGTCGGAGTTTACTCAGAATCGGGTAAGTGATACAAATGAATATCTGCCTGTTCCTTTTGGTAAAGTAGGTGGTATCCTAGTGTTGCATACCACCATAGTGCCACATGTGGTATCAAACTACCATTTACCATCATATATAATATTGTCATAAACTGAGCACTTTTTGATAACCATTCGCCCTATTTGTTTGTTATACCATAAATTACTTCTGTAGAAAACACAAAAATTTTCAGAGTGTGTTTCAGAACCTAATGACTACAAGTAATCTTACCTTGTCTAATGCCTCTTCTTCTCTGGCATCGGGAACAGAGAAACAAACGGACAACGTTATGTGCTAAGTTGAAACGTTATCAGACCGTATTGGCTAGGAAAATTTTATGCTTTTAAAGGAGGCTCACAAGAAAGGTCCTCAAATTATTGTGTTAGCGAGATGAAGTGATCCACAAGTTAAACTAAATTTACAAGAACGCCTTGATAGCGTGAGAGCTGACATGACACTTACATTTTGTAAGCGCAGTGCGTTGTGCAAAATACACAGAGAAATCTTAGCCAGATTTGAATTCCATTTTTTGTAGTTGTGTGCGAAGAAATCAGAATAAAAAAATTGGAGGGGGCACTTAAGGGTATGACGCTATAGATTAATGGGTTAATTCCCACATATATTCAGAAGGTCATTACATACTTTACATTCATAGATCCCCTGGAGTCATACCCGTCTTGGCGCAGTGGTGCAGTGATTAAACGATGCGCCACTGCCCTGCGATGCCAGGTGCTCCCAGCGGGGGCCTTGTGCGACCCAGGTTGCTTCTCCCGAGCGACCAATCGTTAATTTAACTGCCGCTTGCCACGGTGGGCACTTTGTTCACTATCCGGTGGGAAGGTTGTGATGACGCCGCAAGGTCACGTGACCTACGTGGCCCACCTGCCTTTTAGGATGCTTTGTAGGGACCAGCTGCCTGAGCCATGCATGTGATTTTTCGCTCACAACACCGACGCCGACCACACCAACAGCGGATTTTATTTACAACGAGGCCTTTAACGGAATTGTGTTAAAATTGTATCGTCGCGTGGGCTTGTATCAAACTGGCAAAAACCGTAAGTGAAATGCAAGAAGGAGTTCACAAGAATTCTCGCACCCACAGCTTAGATGCTTTTTTAAAAGGCACACACGATTTATAACGCAGTGGGCCAGCGCCGTTAAATCTCTTAATGGTTTTTCCCGGTATTAACGTCCGAGATGAAGAATCCGTATATCAGTCCGGAAACTTAATATACTTATTGCTAAAGACCTCTGGGTATTCCCGCCCTTAATTGCTTTGTTTCGACGGAACCAGAAGCTGCGTTACGCAGCATGGCTCAACCGTCTGCATTAGAGCGTGGTAAATGGATTTTCTGTGTCTTATATAACATTAAGGTTCACGGGCGAATATCAAGAAACTTTGCAAACATTTTTCAATCTTTCCCCGTGCCGCCTACGAAACACTGTGCTATTTTTTCTCCTTCGAACTATTCATCATTCACGGGCCACTACGAGCTTAGTTCATATTTCTCTCGTTTTAATAACATGCAGATTTAATCTTCTCCGTGCTCCGGAACGGGAAAAAAATTGCGAAATCCTCGTAGAAAGCTAGGCTGCGTTGGGCGAGCCACCCACAGTTTCACTTTACGATCCTCTTTCAGCTCTTTTCCTAATTTGCTGCCATGGACTAAAAAAGGAAGAAAAGAGAGCTTAGCTCATAAATTTGAGACAGTGCTACCGGGACCAGAGCTAATAAGCTCGCGCACTCAAAGAGAACGCATCAATGAACTTGATTATCCGGCTACCTGTGTTGTTCCTCTTGATAAAGTTCCTGTTGATAAGGGCAATTTTATTCAAAGCATGGATTTTCTTCCGTATGTGGCCATGTCACTATCACAACGCACGCTTCTGCAAGACAACATAAGGTTAGAGTGGACACGTGCAGATTCAAGAGAACCAACTACACATAACTTCATTTCGCAAGGAGGAGGAAGAAGACGAAAGGTAGGGATATTAACCGAAAGAATAATCGGTTAGCTACCCTACACAGGAGAAAAGGGGTGAGGGGATAGAAATGAAAGAGAAAGGACAATCACTATGAAAAGTCAGCGTTCGTTAAAGTCACAGCCTATCGTGCAGGCCAGAAGTTCGCAAGGAACAGAGCAGTGCCTTGGAGGCCTTTACCCCCGACGATCGCCGCGGCCAGTAGCCGAGAATCTTCATTTCTCTCAGTGGGCGTGAATCTATAGACGCTCCAGCGCACGGCAGAGCGACTGCCTTTCGGCGCTATAAGCAGGTCAGTCACAAAGAATGTGGGATATAGTGTCGTCATACCCGCAGATGGCACACGCATACCGATTAAGAACGAGTAATGGTTAGTGAAAGCTACATCGGGCCACAGGCGACACAGCAAAGGTTCTTCACGTCGTGGTGGGCCGGATGGAAGCCGAGGCTTCAGACCTGGGTCCAAGGCTTTTAAACGTGAATTGGAATATTGGCCGGAATTCCACGCGGCAAGCTTTATGTCCCGCGCAAGAGCGCGAAGCCTGCCCGCTGCGTCTGATCTCGAAAAGGGGATCGACACAAAATCGCCGTCGTGGTGAGCAGTTCGCGCGACCTCATCCGCGCGGTGATTGCCTGCTATGCTGCTGTGCCCCGGTAGCCAATGGTAGATAATGTCGTGCCTTCATTTATGGCACAGTGATGTAGTTTTCGGATTTTCGCGACCAGTTGTTCATGGTCTCCACGGCGAAGAGAAGCTTGTAAGCCTTGGAGGGCAGCTTTTAGAATCGGTGAAAATAGACCACTGCTGAGGGCGCTGCTGATTGATGTGCTCAATGGCGACACGAAGAGCAGTGAGTTCTGAACGCGTCGAAGCAGTCTGATGAGCTATTCTAACTTTAATTTATAGATACGCGAAAGAAAGCACGGCAGAGAGAGGGCAGGAAGGTAGGGTTCTTGACAACACAAAGCAAAGTGAACACGGGTTGAAGGGAAGCCCTAGTCCGCCAGCCAGCGTTTTGACTGAGGACTGTCTTCGTCAAGACAGTTAGTCGACTTGCAAGAAGGCTTCAGACGCTGATGTTGTTTGCTATGTACTGTGTGGCAAAGCAGTTCATTTGCAGCACAAAAGTGCGCTTTAAGATGGGAACTTGCTTTGTGGTTTTTCGTTATGCCATTTTACCCGATAGCCTTCTTAACAGAATTGTTAGAAAGGCGCTAAAGAAGTGAACAAATTAGACGGCTCAGACTTTTAATTCAAGCCGTAAATTATAAAAAATAAAACGTTTGAAATCGCCTTTAGTGAAAAGGAAAGCAGACGGTAAATTTATTATTAGGTTTCATCTCAGTTCTCCTTAAACTTGCGCGTGTACGCACAGGAAAAACATTTACGACCGATCGATGCGACTGCGAGCCAATGAAATCGGTTTTAAGTCCAGGTAGAGTGGGCTTTTTGTTTTGGTCTAGACGTGCGTCTCACTAGCTCATTCACTGAATAGATTATGTATGTTTCAGAGGCTGAATGTTGGTCGCTTCTCGGCAACGGTAAGGGTCTTGTGCAAGTACAATTCAGCCCATGAAGAAAAACTTAATACTAAGGGGCGCGTTGAATAAAGAGCCTCGTACTTTTTTTATACCTAGCCCGTTTTAATAGTAGCGTCATTTTGTTTTGCGAATCATCACTGTTGATTTTAGTCCGCTGCTGTTGATTTAAGTCTGCCACGAATAACTATATCCCCGCGCAGACGTGATTTCACCGCATTAGCTGAGCTTAGCACAAGACTACAGCGTTAAGCCATGCTTTATTACAATGCAAACAGCTATGTATGAAAATTCGAATGCATAAATGCACTGCTTCATTCTACTGACTTCCTCAATACTTTATAGAATTAGTGTGTATATTAATTCGACAGCATCAGATTCCACATAATTTTATTTCGCGTCCTGCTCTGTCTTAAGTCGCTGGTTCGTGGAGAGAGGTCGGGTGACCTTGTGACCTCATCACAACTTGCCCACTGGGTTGTAAGCAACCTGCCCATCGTGACAGGTGGCGCTTAAATTAATTGAATTCAATTCAGTTTAGTTACTACCTGTCCGCCGTGGCACTGCACTTCAAGGGATTTCGCGCACTGCGCTTGTCACGAGGACAATGACGTCACTAAGTCACGTGAGCACGGCGGTGTAAGTAAAAATTAAAAAAGTGTTGAACGCGCACTGGGAAAGGGTGAGACAAGCAATTTGCAACAGGTTCTCGGCGGGCTCACTCTGCGCATGAATATGTGCGCGCAAATAAAGATACAATCACAGTGATAACAATCTGTATGTGATGAAAGAATTGACATTGACATATATACATGTAGCAGCAACGTTGCTGCTAACGATGTCGTATTCCACCCTTACGGTGCCTAAGCGCCTCCATAATATTTTGTCAGCGAAGTCTTCTGGACCTTTTGGAAGATGACGTACAGTAGGAACGTTTGCAGGTCACAGCAGGGAAAAGCTTATAACTAAGTAAACGAGAACCAGGAATGCCAAGATAAAATTGATTCCATGGATTAAATGATTCGTAGTGAATGGCTACCATTCATCTTATCTGCTGTCCAAGGTTAAGCGTGGGCTCTCTTGAACACGGGCGCCCTTTTTTTCTTCCTCCCCGTGTGGGTAATTTTGTATGGTTCTCACCCTAATGCGCTTACTGCGTTTAAACCTTCTTTCTAATCTTCGTCTCAGCAGGTTCTAAGTAGTCTTAGTGCTCATTGGTCTTGCGTCGCTATTTTTTTTTTCCTCGGCGTGGGATCTCGAACCTAATTACTGTGTCACAGCCATCCTTTTTTTTTTCCCGAAGGCACTTCATCTTCCAGATATGCGACATTTCTCGGTTCTCTTTTGTGATGTTTTATGATTTACGGAAGCGGACGTAATTAACATCGCCCCTCGTCGACAGCGGGAAAATAGAACCAATAAAAAAAATATGCCTCGCTTCTGACTCTGCGCTTCTTCTTATCTTGCTTCGTAGAAAGCCGAGGTTCATTTTTCAGCGGGACAATTTTCTATGCGCCATGGGGCGAGAGAGAGGACAGAACCGAATTCAATATAGGCTATTGGAAACCTTAGTTTTTGTTCTGAACGAACTTTGAAACTTAGAGCACTGCAGCCATTTGATTCTTATGCTCAGCGACCCCGTAAGTAGGGCGCCGCTTCGATGTAAGCGTTGGCAGCTATTTACTTTATTATTCTGTTCGTGGTGTTCTCACGGTCCAGTGCTTTCATTCGTCGATATTATTAGTTGCGCCCTGAAATGATGGCCGAGAAAATGGTCGCTACAAGCATTGCGCTTTGCGGCTGCCATAAGGGCCCTTCTGCAAACTAGGCCAAGTAATGATGATGATGTGCTGCCAATATTAATATTTCTCAATTTTTTTTATCATGTAGGCTCAACTTTAGGTTGCTCAATATCCTTACAGCTTGAATTCGTGCTCACCATGACGCTTTGTTTCTTACTGCAGGGTCATTACAAAGCGTATTTTCATGAACATTTCTTTGGTAATTAGTTCACAAATGTATAGCGGTAAACTATCTAGCACATGCTTTCATCGTCATCATCAGCCTGACTACGCCCACAGCAGGGCAGAGACGTCTCCCATATCTCTTTAATTAACCCTCTCTTGCGAATAATTTCAGGCATGAAAGAGCTGTGAAAATGATCTTCAATGACAATGATACAATGCGAGGACATGATTAATGACGTTCAAACATTATTTTAATTTTAAACAATGCCGTGCTGCGTTCTTAAGCATTGATGATTGATCGGCAAAATGACAGTACGTAATTTGCATTTTGCATTACAGTCTAAAAGTTCCGCAACCTCTTAGTTCGCATGATCCGCGCAGTGTTGAACAAGATAGAAGGGCGCGCTTGTACACTAATCTATACCGAGAAAGGCTTTTTTAGATTATGGTTTGCGCGAGACATATTGGTATTTCTCGCTTTTAGTCCCACAGTGTATGGAACTGCCCTCGAAAATCTGAGCTTTAATGGTGGGGGGCATGGCTTTTACTAAGTACTTGTCACCATGCTTCGTAGCCAATTCTTGGATAAAAAAAAAAGTGTTATCGCTTCTATTTATAGTTAAGTGAGTCTTTCAACACGTGGCAGCGGGGAAGTTGGATAAACGCAATGTTTTTGAAATGAAGACATGTTTCTTGCTCAGTACCGGTCGATTCAAATCGTAGCCTTGGCAAGGATAAAAAAAAATGTTTGCACGTCAGTTTTCTTTCCGGGAGTAAGCACATGAGTGAACTATTTCTCACGGTCAGCTCAAACCGTTTTTTCCAGTGCATAAAGTTCTTTGCAGAAAAGAAATGGGCGTACCCACTATGAGTGAAGCGCATAAAACCGGGACGAAATCGTTAGTTGTATGGCTTTGCCATGAGATGGCAGAAGGGAATAAGTGTAAAGTGAGCGGCCAGCAGCTCTGAAAAGGACAAAAAGAAGCTGAAAGATGCCTTACTAGCATGTCGATAACTTCGCCAGAACACACTCGTAAGGGTGAAAAATGAAGCATGCCAGAAAGCTACTTTCCAGTGGATGCTTACTCAGCAGGTAGACTACGAAACGTGCGTCATGTTTCCAGTCGTTTGTCATGAGACAGAGGTGTTAGAGCTTGATACAAACTAAGCGCGCGAAGAAGTTGGTCTTAGCACGCATGTACCGCCACATCTAGGCGAGAACAGCGCGCGCGTTTCATGATATAACTTCAGAAGGTGGTGAAGGAAAAAGGCGGCAACCCTGGCGGTACGGCGTGAACGACGAGTTAAAGCATTTGGTAAAACTTTTCTTGACTGACGAAATAAAAACATTTAAACAACACGCATTTTTTTTTTCCTGCTCGATGGTCTCGCGTGGTTTCTTTATAGTTTTCCGAATACTATAACAGGCTTTTGGAATTTTTGTTGTGTGTGGTAATTGTGTGCTTCTTAAGGTAAGGAGAGGTGAAGAAGCCTTATTTCCTCCAGAAGAAGACCCGTGCCCCTCGGGGTCCACACGCAGGTGTACGGGGAAGGACAGCGTCGCAGCTGGAAGACTAGCAACGATATAGTCGCGCAGCTTCTGCTGCCAGGCGGATATGTTTCTTAGTAAATCAATTTTTGAAAGTTGGCTTCTTCGCATTAAGGCTGTTGATGCGGCGGAGACAGCTTGCAGTTTCTGAAGCTTTGTGTGATGAGTGCCGTGCGCAGACACTGAAACATCTTAAAGGTTGTGAAAATTGCCGCACAATCACGCTAAACAGTTGTACCTATTTCTGCCTTGAGCTCAGCAGCACAACCGGACAGTGAAATCAAAACTAGAGTGGATCCAAGAGGTGTCAATAACTGGTACTAAATATTTTTTAGGTTTAACAACTATTGAAATTTTGTGTGCGCATATAATATTTAAATATTGATAGCTGCCTAACAGGAGCAAATTTACGATAGAGCGAGAGCGCTGCATGCCTGTATGATACGGATAACAATACGATCGCCCCCAGGCGTGCTAAATGACGGGATGTAGGAAAGCGGACATTCTGAGCGCATAACTAGCACTTGATATTACATAAAAAAGGCTGAATTATTACTACGCATATACTACTTGGTAACGTAAATAATAGGGTACTGCGATTCATGACATATTAAGCCGCTGACGATTCGCAAAAAGTACGGATAAAATAATTTTAACTGTACTGTGGATAAGTATCAATATTTATATAAAATGAAAGCAATTTTAGTTTCAGCAGCATTTTTTTTTGCTCTTTGAGGGGCGCACGCGAGACATAGAAATAGCTGAACACTGCTGTGGACTGGGGACATCTGATAGACTACGGCAAAGTGAACTTTGGCCGCCTGGTCACCGGCCCATCAGATAGCTCTGCTAGGTGCGATATGTATAAAATTTCGCATTAATAATAATAAAAAAAGCGCTCTTACAAGACTTTCACACCACTTTCTCGTATTGTGAGCCACAAAATTTTACTGATAGCTCGGAGAAAAGATCGAATTTTATCGGTAGACAGCAGCATTACACATTTTGTTACAATATTAGAAGGATATATTGAAACTGTTCTCGAATACCTTTGACAAATTCAGCGACACACCAATAATTGTGTTGAGCCATGCGTTAGTCACGCTCGTATAGCTTGGCCTAAGTAGGGTTTAATGAAGATTATGTGTGACCGTTTGACATGACTTCAAAACGCATACTTCAAGCTGCAAAGCTCTAAAATGACAATTTTATTTTTTCTTTTCGTCTAATAATAATTAACCCTTTACCTCTGAAACTTTTGCCAAGAAATGATGAAAAATACTGATTTTTTTATTCTTCCATTTGATTTCTTTTCGGGACCTTTTCTTTTTGTCGCCTTCTGACCGGTTGGCGCAAGTGAGGCAGCGACGTGTAGGTACCACGGAAAGCAATACCAAAAGACATGGCGTCAAATCGTTCGACGCACTTTTTCTTATTTATGTTGCGAAGATGAACGTTTTCGGCCATCCGAATTTCCACTGCGTTCTTGCTGAAGCGCAGATTCGCTTCCTTTCACACCTCTAAATGGAAAACGGGGACGCGAAGGCGGTGGATAGTTGACGTTGACTCTCTTCCATTGCCGACATGCCGAAACGCCGGGGTCCTAAAATCCGTCGAATGCGAAGTCAGGCACAACAGCTGAGTGGCAACACTCTTACTATCAGAAGCGAGATTGGCTTCTGCTTCTGAATGGCAGGAAACGTCTGGGTACCATCGTTTCCCAGTCGTTTTTCTGAGCAGATTTTTCAGCGCGGGAATTTTTTTTTGTCCTACCGCAGGCCGCCATATTTAGTTGCTTTTTATTATCGTGAAAATTATTTTCGGTCGGGTTTGCCGACCCGTCAAGCTCGTTTTTTTTCTGTAGTGTCATATGTTGACGGCAGCGTATACTAGAACCACTGGGAGAACCGAGCTCATCTTGACTACTTCAGAAACAAGGGGGGGGGGGGGGGGGGGAGGGGAGGCGAACCTATGCGAACGATGACGTACCTAGGTCGTCTTAGGGGGGAGCAGTACAAACTGATTAGTACTTTTTATTAATACAAAGGATTAATACTTTTTATTGTACAATGATGCGTCCAAGATGCCAAGGAAGCCAAGTTTACATAAAGAAGATATACAAGCTAGTCTCTCTATCAAGCAGGCATCAGGATTTCCTTTTTGCCCATCTGAAGTGGCAAATGCTGTAGCGTTAAAGTTGAATTATGGTCGACCTTCACTAAAAACTGCTTCTGCTTGCTACACAAGCGCGGTAAATACGCATCTGCGTAAAGTTGCAGTAGGGTATGACAGTAGCTTGTTGACACTTGGTGAAAATTGTTCAAGCCCCATGGTTTGCTTTCCAACCACGTATTGGAGCACTGATGAAACCCCTGAAGCTCTAAATTTCTCTGTTGAGAACGCTTATTCTCAGCATTCAATAGCCTTTTTCCTTTGGGGTGCCGAAAGAGATCTACATTATATGGCTCAAAGGCAAACAGTGTGGTCCGAAGGCATTTGCTGAAGGCTGCACATATTTACCAGCTTCAGTAAAGTTACTTTTAAGCCTTTTGATGCACCAGCTTTCAACTACGTATATTTTAAATGCGCATTTATAGCTTAGAGTCCACGAAATTTATGTATCAGCTGCGTGCCCATGTAGAAGGAGGAGAGAGAGATTTGTTTGAGTCGAAAAATGTGGAAAAAATTCAAAGTTTTGAGCGCGGCAAGCGGTCGGGCTTTAGGTTCATATCGGGTTTAGGAGCATTTAGAAGATTAATCTCCTTACCTTGTTTGGTTTCCATTGCTAAGTTTTGTAGCTAAAACAAAGACCCACATAAATGTATGTTTAAGAAGGTGTGGTGTGGTGGCCCAGAACCGAGGCAGTCAGAAGGTAGAAAAAATATATAATTAATATATAGTGCATTGTTTCGCTCGGCTTGGTACATGTTTTTGTTGTTTAAGATTTCCGAAGGTAAAACTAGTTTTGATCTGCAAATATGTTTTGCGTTTTGGGGTACAGAAAAAGGGCGCTAAAATTAGCAGGAAAGGAACACTTAGCTAGGAAAACATGAAAATTAGCCGTAAACTTGTGCCGTGTTCAGATGGCGTGAGTCTGGAATATGATAAATGCAATTTAACTCTTGAAAAGGCCAGTAGAATCATTTTTGTTGTTCTGTTCACAATTGAGCGCAGCTCCTGAGAGCGCGCCTTGGTGGGTTGGCCAACATTTAGAGTGGATGGACTAACGATAACTATTTGACATGTTGCCAGGGGCTTAAGACTTATCCAAGTTGCTAGTACTTGCTGGTACTAGTAGTTGGTACTAGTTGTTGCTAGTACTTTGTAACCGAAGTGCTGTGTAATGTATCGTGTCTCTCATGCAGGACAACTACACACACACGCACACACGCACGCCCATATGCACGCACGCACGCACGCACACCGTACACACACACACACACACACACACACACACACACACACACACACACACACACACACACACACACACACACACACACACACACACACACACACACACACACACACACACACACACACACACACACACACACACACACACACACACACACACACACACACACACACACACACACACACACACACACACACACACACACACACACACACACACACACACACACACACACACACACACACACACACACACACACACACACACACACACACACACACACACACACACACACACACACACACACACACACACACACACACACACACACACACACACACACACACACACACACACACACACACACACACACACACACACACACACACACACACACACACACACACACACACACACACACACACACACACACACACACACACACACACACACACACACACACACACACACACACACACACACACACACACACACACACACACACACACACACACACACACACACACACACACACACACACACACACACACACACACACACACACACACACACACACACACACACACACACACACACACACACACACACACACACACACACACACACACACACACACACACACACACACACACACACACACACACACACACACACACACACACACACACACACACACACACACACACGCACGCACGCACGCACACACACGCACACACAGGAGCCCGCAGACACAGACACACACACACGCAAGCACGCATTGTGGCTTGTAGGCGTGTGTAAAAAGGTAGCTGCGTTTCTTTGAAAACTCTTGGTTATGTTTCTGAATAAAATGGCCGATTCACTGGCCAACATCTTACCGCCTACCTTTTAGTGCAAACGATGCCTCAGATACTTTTATAATGCCCCATTTAAATCCTCCACTTTCTGTTATTCAACCTAATTTTACCGAGACAGTAGAGAGAGGACACTCGGTTCTTTTTATTTCTACACCACGTCCACAACCCCCTTTGTCATCTATTGTACGCCACCCCTCGCCGTGTAAGACACATCTTCCCTGCGGCTCTTGGCATTCATTCTTTCATTGGGCACTCTTTTTTCTCCCCTTTTCTTGCCCTTAGGTCATATCTCATTGTTCGCAAGAATCGGGTCCCCTTCGCTAAGATCCCCTTCAAGGCTACTCGAGAAGTAAAGCTGACAACAGTGCCGAAATCAAAGGAAAAAATAAGGAAAGGAGAGACATCCCAATAAAACTATTCCCTTGCTTTTTATTTTTATTTCTTTGCATTTAAGCGCCCGAGAAGGCGTCTTAAGAAGGGAAAAAGACAGCCCCGAAAGGAACGGGAAAGGCGAACAAAAAAAGGGGAACAGCGGGTGTGCCCTCGCTTGTCCGTCGTGTCCGCGGGCCAGGGTTTAGGGTCGCGCGGGTCGCAGCCGCGCGCGCCTCGGGGCGTCCCGCTCGTCATTGAAAGCCCGGGTTACGAGGGGCATGGGAAGCAGAGAGAGAGAGAAGGAGGGAAGAATGGCAACAAGATGAGGAGGAGGAGAACACGACGGCCGCAGCAGGGAGAGCTTCGCGTTTCCCGAGAGCCAATAGCTGCGCGCCCTTTCCCACGCGCGCTCGACCCCGCCATTGCGGGGCCCCAAGAAACAAGATTAACCAGAGTCGATAGCACCGAAAATGCGTCTCGCGAGGTCCGGACGCCGGGTCTCAGGCGGTGCGGCAAGGAGACATAGTGGGCTGACAAAGTCCAACACCAGATGAAGAGGAGGACGAGAGGGGAGGGGGGGGGGATGAAGGACACGACGCAGCACCGACGAGAAATAGCCTCACGCAAGCGGCTGAGAAAATATCCAGCAGGATTTCCGGGACGCAGTGGCTCCCCCTTTGCAGCCCTGTGGATAGAGAGAGCGGCGGGTATGTGAGTGTAGCGAGTAATCAACTAAGTTCGCGGAAGGAACTATAAATCGAGTTAATTCTGAACACCGGTGGAGCAAATGCGCAGTGTAATGTTCAGGTCTTCGGACATTGCCTTCATACAGAGCATGGAATGATCTCTGAATTGCGCTACGGGACAGTGGTGCGACACGTTTACGAACAGTTCATTGCTGGGATGAACATCGTTCGCTAGTCATTTTTATGAGCGGTACCTGCGACATCGAAACGAGAACCATCCACGCTCAATGACCGACAGGTGCTCGTTACGCAGTTTGCGGGAGCAAGCTAGGAACATCGGACGTTTCTATGGAGCTTTGTGGTACAGAGGCCACTTGAAGACATACGACGATTGAATGAAGCGAAATACAATGGAACCTGATTATAATATTATATTTCATTTCTCAGGAAACGTGTACTCTTTGGCACCTTTTTTTCCGTACATCAGCACGAATAGTTTTTATATACTAATACATCCTATTAGTTCTGTTTTCTCTTAGGAATTTTGTTTAGGTTATATGAACAGGAGGATAGGGTGGGGAGTAAGGGTAAAATTCATAAGCGATGCTAAAATAGTGTTTCCAGAAATTCTCATTTACACCTAACGGTATCCATTTGCGCTGCAGCAAAAAGGTGTTACAGATACCGTCTGCTGATAGCTATATCAGTGCGTATGAAAGCGGTCCACCACACTCTCTGAGCAATCGAGGTCACAGTCGAAGGAGCATATAGAAGCGGAAAGCTGGCTGCGTCCCATTATCTGACGACGAATCATGGAATAAGGTTGGTTTCATAACGAGAACCTAGAATCGATTAAAAACAGGTCACGACTGCAATTTACTCCATCGTAATATATCATTTCTGTAGTGTGAAAGCTTGTCGCACGAGCGCAGAGACAGTGGGAATGGAAGATTATTTAGAGGATGTACATCCTACAGCGGGTGGAATGTGATATTTAAAATGGTGACGATGATGACGTACGAGTGGAGAGCTGGTCGCACTTTGTGTTTGTGCTGAACTGCATTGCACCTAACTTTGCACATGCAACTGCTGCAGACAGCCGATGAGGTGTCAGCATAGCAAGAAGGGGGGGGGGGGGGGGGGGGGCGTACCGCCAGTTGACATAATTCTGTCTCTAACGTACTGCAGTAGCCGTAGTCGCAGAAAAAAATATCTACTAGAACGACTTGGGTCCGATGTGCACAAATGGAGAGCAGGGCTTTTTGAAATTCGGTGATCCGTGGCGGTTGCATTTAGCACTACACCGATAGCACAATAAGTTTAGTGTGCTGGTAACACTGCAACGTACGGCTCCCTACTAGGAACAACATTGAACTTTTTCTTCACTGCCGCTTTGTAAATCTACCGTTCGGCACTTGATTACATTGTGAAGGTCAATAATCAGTGTATATCCGGTGGTAGTCAAACGTATCTCAGTCGAAAAAAAAACGACAAAATTGCGGCCAAAATATGAGCAAATGTTTTCCGTTTTGTCGTAACGGCTCGTTTTCTCTAGTATTACAGCATTTTCCTGGAGTAATGTATTTTATATAGCATTTTGCCGTTCTTGTCGTCACGACAAGGGACAGCACAGTAGAAGAGAAAATTGTGTTGTCACAACAAGTACCCTGCCAAAGTTATTACAAAACTATCGGTTGTGTTTTACGAATTGAATAACTTTGTTAAACAGGATATTTTCTTATCTGTACACATAGAAAAGCATTTAATGAATGTCGTATTTATGTAAATTGCCCATTTAATTGCAATTCCTTTTTTGCTGCTTAGGTTGTAGACGTCTTCTTCACTCTGTGAAAACTAAGGTTTTATCCAGAAGAGCTGCAACTTTTCCCTTTTTAAGCAACCGGAACTAATTCATTTTAGAGCTTTGCGCTGCCATTATGGCGTCCCATGCACTGCCTTTCAGTTATCGGGAGAATATCTTTCTTGAATGCATTTGTTTTCACCGTAAAAGTATAGGTGATAAATGCTAATAACCTTGGTAATTCTGTATAGAAATCGCCGGATAGCTTTTTTGTCTTTCATTTTATTCTGTTCTTCTCAATTTCTTTCAAATACTTGGTCGGAATGTATTGAAAACCTCTTCACACTAGCAGTATAATCTCTCTCACCCGGAACTCACACCCCGAACACTCCTCACCCCCCTTTTCCCTCCTTCCTTTTAAGTGCATCCTGAACACAGTCGACCGGACTCGGTAAAGTTATGGCCGCAGCCCTTTATTGCTCTAAAGCCCTGACGCCGCCGTCGCCAGCAGGGGTCTAGGCAGACATTCCAGACACGGAGTCCCACCCTCTATTCGCATTGCTCCAGCGTGCCGTCCGCGCCCAGGTTGATGCCCTCGGCGCGCCGATACAGGGGCGATATCCTCGGGCGGCAATTTTCGCCGTAACGGTGCGGCGAATAGCCGCTTAAAAACGGGAAGGGCGTAATGGCGAGGGACTAGGAAGCGGAGGCCTCGCGTGTACTCGTACTACGGGAGAGCCCCCGAGCGAAGCGTAGTACGAGGGCGAGATAAAGGCTGCTCGGAAAGGAAAAAAAAAAGGGAAGAGAGTTATAGGAGGCCTGACAGCGCAGCGATCTTAAGAAAGGAGTCCACCAGTTCTTCCCAACTCCCTCGCGCGCTTCCGCGGGCGGAAGCCGGACAGCGATCAATCGCGCGGCCGCGAATGAACTGTTCGACCGCCTTCCCCTCGTCCCCAATTCTTTATATTTTCTCCCGGTCCTTTTGGGGCTACAGTGGCGCTACACCCCCCCCCCCCCCCCCTTTTCCTCTACGCTTCGATTTAAGGGAGAAATAAAGGGACGGGAAAAGATAACGGCTGGTGGGAGGAGGCACACACGCCCCCGCGCGGCCGAAAGAGAATGGAATGGAAAGGAAGGGGGGGTTGCAGGTGTCCGTAGTTTTGCGAGAACATAACACAACGCGGCGGCGGCCTTGTGGCGCGGCTCAACTCTCGAGAAACGTCGGGCCGCGTCGGCATCTAATGGTAGGGGCGGGCTGACGCCTTTTCTCCAGGTTTCTTATCTGCCTCTCCCCATCCTCCTCTCCAACCATTCACTGGAGGGAGCCACGTGCCCGACACGAGCGAATGGAAGTAGGGAGAGAAAGAGAGAGAGAGAAGAAGAGGGGAAAATGGGAGCCCGTGGTATGTGTGTGGGTATGAGCACGGGGAAAGAAGCGAAGTAGTGGCGCCTTGCTATAGATTTTGTCTGGAGGAAACAAGCAAGCGGCTTCTCGCGCCCGAGAGCAGCTTGTGAAGACGAACGCCGCTCGAGCAAGGAAGAGATCGCGGGCTGCGCAGCGCCACAGAGTTGCATTCTTCCGGCTCGGCTCCCTTCCTTCTCCTCCCTCTTTTCATTCTCCCGCGCCACCCTCATCTCTCACACTCCTGTCTCCGTATCCCTCTTTCCCTAGCCCTTGCGTTCCTGCTTCGTCTATCTTTCTCGACAAAAGAATTGGAAGAGGCGGTGGAAAGGAAGAAAGGGTGGGGGGGGGGGGGCGTGACTGTTCGATATGGCCGACACGATCGAAGCGATCAGCCTGCAAACGCGTCCGACGTGCGCAGTTTTGCGTAACGATTATTTCCCCGTTCCGCTGGTCTTTTCTTTAGCCGTCTCTGGCGGGAGCTCGCCGGGCGTCCCTTTCTTGCCTTCCGCGTACTCTTTTCTTCTCCCCCGTGTGGAACTGCAGCGCGCCGTGCCGCATACGTAACGATGTACAGGGTCGACCCGGAAAAAGGGGCGGTAGGGAGGAGGTTCCTCTTCAATATGTTTCTCCACAGCTGACCTCGCCAGACGTCGCTGGCGTTGGAACAGCGATAACCTCTCTCACCACTCCCTCTCCCCTCCCCTCTCCTCCCCTCTCCCATTCAGGTTTTTCTTCCCCGCGTTCCCCATCTCTCCCCGTCTCCCTTGGTTTTCCCTGTCCTCTTTCATTGCACCACGCTTCCCGTCCCTTTGTGGGGCCTTTTGTAAGATTTGTTTCAGAGCCCTATTGAGTGAGCAGAGGGTTTTTGTTTTCGTAACGGCGGCCGGGGGGCCCAGCTCGAATGACGATTGTGTACGCACGACGACAGAGGTCCTGGCTGGTTCGAGAGAGGGAAAGAAAGAGGGCGGAGAAGGTGTGAGGTGGAAAGGCGACGGGAGGCGTAATATCTTAGGAGCACTGGGAGACTGCGCTCCCCGGGGTATCGCTAATGTGCGCCGGCTTACCTTATACAGGCGAGGTTACGCGTGTCGGGCTTTATTGAAAACTGCTAATTACGGAACTCGTGCAACGTTCGCCCAAACACGGGGGAACACCCCTCGTACGGTATATTTCACCCGTAGCTCTATCCGTTAAAGAAAAAAAAGAAAAGACTGATGGCATGAAGACGCTATGCAGAAGCTCTAAGGTGTAAGTTGTTAATTTCGGCACTCATTATGAGAAAATCAGTTAGCCCCCTTGCTGAGAGGCTGGAAACTTTCGAGGCAGTGTGAGGGGTGTGTATATAGACATTGCCATTTTGTCGCGTTTTGCACCTAGCGAATGAGAAAACACCCGCCATTAAAAATAAGGCAAAAAATTCAATAAAATCCAGATAAAATACCATAGGTGAGTTAATATTTAACCTGTAGTCACCTTTAAGGGTTGAGGAGGAGAGTATAACAAGAAATAACATATCTAACCAAAATCACAAACAAGCACTAAACACACCTTCTCACACTGTATAGAGAGAGAAGATGATAACGGAAAGGCAGGGAGGTTAACTAGGCGATGCCGAGTATGCTTTTATACACGTAGGAAGGGGGGGCGAAGGGAGAGATATAAAGGGGAGAGAGAAAATAGATGACTTTTTCACGCGCCCGTAGTAAGTAAAGGAAGAAGAGACATTGTAGTCTATTGAATCCAGCGAAACTATAGTATGCTACAATCCCCTCTACAATCTACAATCGACCATTGTGCCAATCGAAAGCGCAAGTGTTTCTTCGCTTTAAACTAAGCATGAGCCAACAATTTGTAGAGCATTTGTAAGTGGCAATTCTTTATGACTCGAAATAACGGTGATAATTTTATTTCGACAGCATACTAAAACATTCGTTCTGACAAGGTAGTCTGCGTAATTTTTATGGTCAGCAGAGACAAATTTAGGCCACGAGACGCGCGTTCAAAAAGCAGAGAACATTCAAGAGCTTCACATCTTACGGAAAATTATCGAAACCGTTTTTCGTTCAAGCCACAAACGCAAAAAACCTCCGGCCACAGTGCTTGTATGCCTTGTAGTAGACTCAAACAGCACTTCTCCTTGCTGCGTCATGAAGGGGCAACTCCCTAGCCTTGCTGACGAAGGCAGGAAAGATGTGAAGCAACAAGCGCTGCCCGGCACCGTTGCACACAGCAGGACTCGTTGGCTGCGGTGCCGCGGGCTCCCCGTGCCGTGCTGACGCCGCACTTTCAGTCCGAAGAGAAATCTAATGAAGTCCGTCGCTCTAAGCTCGAACTACCACTCCCACTTTCTCTCCCATCATCCCATTCTCAAGCAAGAAACAGCTTAGGGGGCGCTGTATGACGGCAACTTCCCGGCACACCTGTCTTGTTCCACCGAACCCAGCATATGGCTGACGCCGGCAGATAGGTTTATCAGCTAGCTCCTCAGAATAGGCGCAATTTTCATGCTGGTTGATGAATCTACCAGAATGCAGAGAAGGCAAAGTGCCAAGGAAGTGAATAGGAACGAGTAGATGTAGAAGATCACATCTTTTCGGTGTGCAACGCAGATCAACAGATTCCGAAGGCAACAACGCCGCCTCGCCCGCACGTGCAGTGGTTCGTTAATTAACTCTCCTGCAGCACGTATTTGGTTACAAAAGATTGGGCCGGGTGAAAAAGTGCGGCTGCAATTATCGGGATGACGAATGCCCAGAACTTGCTTCAAGTCTGGAAGATGCCGCGACGATGCGGGTTTCAGGCTTCGCGCGGGAACATATCGAGAGCCCTGAGGATGATTGGAGGCGGCGAGAACAATAGGGAGTGTAGATATTGGAAGCGGAATCAGTATCGCGTTCGGATGCCTCCCGTATCTTCGGTAGACACTCAGAGCAGCGCGTCGTTAATTATTCTCCGAACTTTAAGGAGGTTTTCTCCTGCCGCGTGTTTATTGAAGCCAATTAGCGGATACGCAGATTGATCGAGGGGCTGACGATGCAGAAGGCTTAAGGAGTAATCGAGAATTTGGCGTCTCTATATATGCAAACGCCGCGGTTCAATCTGCGCGGCAGGAAACCGGAGAGAGAGTAACGCGCTAAGCTCCCAGAAGTGTACAGGAGATAAGCCGCCGAACGTTTCACTATAGGGAACGACCGATCCGCTTTCTTTCCCTGCAGCTGGGCTTTGACTTCGAAGAACTAAATTCGGCTAATTATTGCTCTAATCATCAGTAGAATATGTCTTCGTCCAGCCAGATTGCAACCTATTACAGAGTCCGCACTGCTAATGGGAAATGGGCTTCTTTCAGTAGTATTAGGCTTAATGAGCCCGCACATTAATTTCGGTATGAGCTTTGCAGGTATTGTCCTCTGAGCACCAAGTTTCCTGGATGCGTTCTGATAAGAAGTTCATCAAGGGTGTACGAAAGGAGATCCGAATAGCCGGATTTGAACAAAAAAAAGGAAAATACAGACGCATGCGTTGTTCGTCGACTGGTACGTTTGCCTTCCCTCGAGGAAGCTTCATATTTAAGTCCCATTCATTTGGCTAATAATAGAAAATTTTTTATTCTGAAAGCGCAAAGCAATTAAGACATTTAGTGATAAATGGTTATTCAGAGAACCGTAATAGCTTGGCATTGTTTTGTATTTTTCGTTAGGTGTATTGTGTTCTCGGCCACTTTTGCTAGCCGTCATCGACATGCTATTTTCTGTTTTCTTCTACTTGATAATTGTTTTATTATTGAGTTGATTCTTATTTCGCGTAAGGCGGTCCTCCCAGGCGTGCCGAAACATGGCGCCTCTTATTGGCTGCTATGAGCTTGGTTCTCGCGCTTTTGTTTTATGACTAATAAAACTTGAAGTTAACTGTGAAGCATCACCAGAGCTCTGTTTCGTACAAATTTAGCTTACCGACACAAGGAAGCGATCACTCCGCATTGTACGGGTGGCTAGGTTCCTACCCTTCTTGCTTATAGTAACAGGAGAGGGCTAACTTATTTAATAACCGCACTAAAAAGAGGAAAAATGGCATTAAAGGCACTGCACGTGACATGCCTAGGGAATTAGCCTGCAGTCTAAATTAACGTTAAAGCAGAGGCAACTCCGCAGAGATTTTATGCATTTAAAAGTTCTCCTGCATATTCTGCCAAAGCCGCAGCGGCGTACCGCCTGGCTTCCTCAGGATAGCCAGCGGCTCTTATTGATCAGAACCAACCAGGGAGAGCTATTCTGCCTTTGGGCGTCGAGCGACTTTATCTTCTAAATGTTTAAGGCGCCCCCCTTTTCGCGAGTCTTTGTGCCTTTCTGGCGCCCTCACTTCCTGGATCGTTAATGAGTTCTGGGTAAGACACGCTTTTTACATTTTTGTTCGCCAATACGCTGTAGGGAGAGCTGCTTCTTGTACAAAAAAAGGGTTATGTCAACGAGCGTTGTGGTCATGCTGAAATCATGAACGTGATAAGAGGGTTTCTGTTGTTAATTCGGAACCTCATGTTATCGATATGCCACTCATCCCCGCCTGCCGGAAGTTTCGTGGTTAATGAAGTAGAGCTTGCTATGATAAACCTACGTCTCAATATCTCTGAAGATTGACTTTAAATATAGCCAGTTTAACAGGCAGATACGGTGAGAACCTGGACGTATCAAAACCTATTAAAATATCAGGTTACATAATGTGCGAGTCGTAGAGAGAAAAGAACACTAAAAGAGATAAAAACGAAAAGATGTCGTGCTAATATTTAAGCATAGACGATATCATGAAAACAGCATAGGCTCCCGGAAGCAGTTTCTATGTGTACAAACTGTGAGACAGGAACGTGGTCATAACAACGATTATTACGCTGAGCCCTTTGATCCTCACCCTTGAGGCCTGCGTAGAGAGACGGCAGCGCGGGTTGAAAGGATTGCCGGGAGATGTAATTACGTTAAGCGCTGCACGCCCGCAGCTTTCCATTGTGGCCTGTTTTTCTGCGTCCACGCACGAGGTCTATCGATGCGATAAACCTCTCCTACAGGCATATTAGCATGCTGCACATCACGTCATGGTGGTGGTGGAGAGCTTGACATGCGGGCGTGTAATATATTTCGGCATTGTACTGACGCTGTGGTGCCTTCTCGAAGATCGATACTGGTTGTGCTGGGAGGGAGGGGACGTGCCGCTTAGAATAAATAGGTTTGGGGGCGCAGGCTGTTTGTAATGTTTATTCTCGTCTTGTGGGATGACTCGGTGTTTACCGAACTCTGTCTAACGTTTAATCGCATTGCAGTATCACGGAAGACAGAAACCAAATTTTACTCTCGCTTTCTTTTGCATGCGTACCAGTCACCTTCCCCGTTTAAAAAAAATAAATAGAAATGGTCGTCGGGAACGCATTTGGAGGTTACGTTAAATAAGAGAGGGTTGCAAAATTAGCAGGGAGACCTAATTGCGTTATGTGCTGGCAAATAGATTGCATTAGAAGTGGTTGATGCCTTTTGCGGAAGTGACTTCTCTTAGTGACGTGACCAGAGCAAAAGTGCGGTCATCAAATCGGACTGATGAGAGCACTTTTTGTCTGGTGACGTCACTGCCTTTCAGCCATTGGACGAATTTTGTGACCGACGCATTTGTTTCGTCATAAGGCTTTTAATGCTATCGCGTAGTAATGGGAAAGCGTGGACTGAAAAAGCCGTGGAGAGAGAAAACTAGACAAAGAGGTTACTTTATAACGTCAGAGACATAGTGCGTCATTATAAACAACAGCAACATTCAGAAGCAGCGAATAAAACAAGCCCGCGTCCATCGGGCGCATATTTGAGATTAACGGCACATGAAACAGAGATCAATTTCTTTCACTTTGATTTTAAGCGTGCGTCAGAAAAAAAAAGGAAAAAAACAGGAATGATAGAAAAAAAGCGGAAGGCTGGCAGTTCTGTTACTTTAGGGAAGGTCGGTTGTAGTTCGCTCGGTTTGGGTTATAAACATTCATAGTTCTTTGTAAGCCCTTTTGAGGACCATATAGCAGACCATTATCCTTTATTGTTGGACCAAAGACCATCAAACGCACCCTTACATCTTGGAAACTTTCTTAGCTACAAAAATAACACAAGCTTTACAAACTGCATATGCTCCAACATATCGGTTTATTGCCTTTTTAAATCCGGCTGCCGACGATATTTTAAGTGATGATGAAAGCTCACTCCTCACTTTTTTTTCACTTTCGAGCTTCATTAAAAAGAAACACATAAAGCGAACTCTGCCGGTCACGGAGTTCTTAAGAGCGCTTGTTGTTTCTTCGCGTCACAAGCGTATGTAAATGTTTTCCTCTCAAGTTGCGGTACTCTTACCTCGTTTAATCAGAAGCGCGGATGTAGCTATACAAAAATTAAGGCGAGGACATCACGTTAGTGCATAAAAGAAATTATGAACTTCATAAATAAATGAAATGAAAATAACGATACTGCACAAAGGAAAGCTTTTTTTTTCTTTGGCTTTAAAGCAATACTAATGCACGTTCCCATCGCTGCGACCAGCTACATTTTCGTCGCAAAGTGCCATCGTAGGCGTGTCGCAGTTGTAAAGGTCTTCAAGCTTTCTTCGTGGTGACTTCGCAGACTTAAGCCACCGCCCTTATTATTGTCGTCGTTTTTCTTGAGAACAGTGCCATCTCATTTAATACTCTAGTTATTCTTCTTTGTGCGTGTATGTTAGTGCTTGCACGTGCTCAGCTGCCTTTGCCTGCCGGTGTCGAGTGCTGCAAATTACTTGAGTCCGCGGGGATGAAGCTCGTTTCAGTAACATTGTCAAGGGCTGTACTGTCTCATAAAGTAATTTATCCAATTTGCAAGATTATCCAACGTGAATGTGTCAGGCGGGTTTACATTTACTTGCATTTTATGTTTTACTACTAGGGGCGATGCGACTCAGAAGTATAAACTCCATACAATTGAGGTGCTCATGCAATACGGTTATTTATGTGTAAGCATATTGTTTGTTTTTAGCTCTTGCAAATGGCTATAAGGAAATACTGTCAGAACAGCCTGTCACTCCGTAATGTAACTCTGGAATGAACTCAGTAACAAAAATGGGTATTATATTACACTAGCAGCCTTTGCTAGATTCCAACTAGTCTTCACATAGCCTCACCACTATCGCTCTTTTTTGCTCAACTCAGTTTCCAGACATAAAAGATAGTATCCTTCACTTTACAGGTGAATTCCTATGCTCCGAATCACCTTTTCATCTTCGTCACGTACTCCGTTTCTGGCGTTTCACTTGACATTTTACGCTCGAAAATTCACTCGAAAAAAAAAAAGTTTACTGCGGTCTTATGAACTCGCGTTCGCCTAGCAAGAAAGTGCTCAAAAGGAAACAGCTAAGCAGAAAAGACGCCTGCTAGCTTCCTTTTATGCCCTATAGGATTTTCGGAATAAATGTGCTCAAGAGATGGAAACGAACTCGCATTCGCGGGTTCACAAGGGTGCTGTCTATTCTGGCGTGTGTCGACTGTCGGGCAACCAGTTGCGTAAGTTATTGAAGATGCGCTCCTTCCTCCAAGACCAATCTTATTACCTACCATGCGCAGGCGCCTAAACGTGGGTGCTTGCATGTTGCGGAATACCTCCTGCCAGAGGACGCGAGAAAAATGCCGAGGTCAACAAATCGAAGGAAGGCTGCAAGAAATTGCTCTCCTCACGCAGTGTATTAAAAGTTTAGCTTGAACGGACGTTATGTGAATGACGCCAGAACACGTTGATACACCTGTGCTCGCTCTTTCATTGTAGAAAAGGGACATACGGGTGATGCGAGCAAGAAAGCGTAGGAGTTGCCTCACTGTGACAGTACGGCTTGGGAATTTCTTGCGTGAAGATTTGGCACTGTTTTTTTATACATATACATGTATACATTTGTAATGCAATGTCTAGGACATGGTGTGGTCGTGTTGCTTTTCTGTTTCAGTTCGTATTGAAATACACGCTTACATATAGCGAAATGAAAGCTGGGGCTTTTTTTTTTATTTTGATGGCAGTACTTTCAACTGCATGGGAACAAGAAAACTCTAAAAATGGCGGAATAATAAATGGATACACTCACAGTCGCAGCGAGCGTCAAGTGCTTTTTTTTTCTTTCAGGAGTAATCGGCTCTAGATTTAGAAAACCATAAAAATTTTGAACCTGCATGCGAACATTTCGTAGCGCGAAATGGCACCCGCGAGCGGCTTATGCGTCTATGTGAAACGCCTTATGTCGTCAACCAGGACGGAAAAAAAAGGGTGCTGAAACCCACGCACTGCTGCATTTTTACGTGGACTCTACCTTCCATGATTGCGCAAGTCGCGCAACAGTATTCGACCGCTTTAGCAACTTTATGTGAGATAGATGACGAAAGTAGAAGGCGCCGACCAAAAGAAAGGATGGAATGACGTTTCGGCTCCCCCACGGGGGCCTTGTTCACAATGAGGCATAACGTGGCTTCGTCGTTTATTTATACACGGCGCATGAGCGAACCCAGGCACCGGGCGTAGATTGGGGGAAAGTTTCCGTCATCCCGACCAGACGGGCTTCCGTCAGACTCTAGACTTCAAGTATGTGAGATAGAGCGGCCTATTTTCAGATCTATGGTTTCTCCAGTCCTTATAGGTTACAAGCCAACGCCGGAAAAATGCTGCTCTGAAAATGCGGTTGAGCCAGAATGAAGAAAAAAGAAAAAAAAAAGAACGAAGCTTATGGCATAAGGCTTTTAGGAAGTAGCCGCTAAAGTGCGACAGTTCAAAACGACGTCGGCTGAATCCGCCATGAAGCTTACTGAGAAGTGAAACATGTATAGCTATCCATTTTTTTAGTAATATCACAGCATTTTCGACCGGACGGTGGTTCACCGTCTCATGCAGGACCGCAGTGGAGAAACGGACGAGAGTGCGCGCATGCGCATAGGGATCTTGCCAGTTGTAGCGTCGTCTGCTCGGCTGTTTTGTTGACGTCACACAACCCCCGCTACTCGTCTGCTTGCCTCGGACAAACACGAATGCGAATCGAGGAGACGAGTAGCGGGGGTTGTGGGACGTCAACAGAACAGCCTAGCAGACGACGCTGCAACTGGCAGGCGCTTGGTGCGTATGCGCGTACCCTACCTAGTTCGTTTCTCCGCTGTGGACCTTGATGAGAAGCCGAACCACTGTCTGGTCGACGCTGCCTTGATATTTCTAAAAAATTGGATAGCTGTACGAAGCGTGGTTTAGACGGCCATGCACCGATTTTCCGGAAGAGTAGATGGTGTTGTACACGCGGTCTTCGCAATCAGCCGAGAGATGCGATTTGGAGCAGGCGCTGTGGGATCTGTCTACCGTTCGCGCAACATTTGAGCCGACTGAATTTCACTGGCACCGAATAATTTGCAGCAGCACAAAAACTATCGCATGTGTGAGTGGGGACTGAAAGGCCCACGCAAAAAATCGAGAAATTCGGTGTCAAGTCCAAGCCTTACCGCGATCAGCAACGAGATAGTTACAGCACGCTCGATTTCTGTATTGGGACAAAGGTGCGGCCGGAACTATAAATGGTGCTGTGTCTATCAGATAATGACTTAGGAGAAAGTCACAATGTTTCGGAAGGCGCCAATTTTTAAACGAATCAGAAATGCGAACAACGTAGAAGGCAGAATTTCGACATTGTCCTGAATTTTTATGAAGTGAAAAAAAAAGAAATGCAAAACAACGAGCCTTTAAATAAGCATTAAAAAAGACAGTGTGTCTAGACATTTTGAGGCAACATGCGAAATTGCGAAACACAAGGCACCTTTTGCGAGGGAATGCCGGGCAAGAAACAAACAAATAAAAAAGAAAGAGCGCGAAAGACACTTTGCTTAAACGTGCGGGGACAGAAGTACAATACTGGGGGAGGAGGAGCTACAAAAGCTTTAGCTTTCCGGACCAAGTGTTCCGCGACAGGGCCTTGCCCTGTTGAAGGAAAATGCGGAGGTCACAAAAAGTAAATATAAAGACAAAAGGGCCAAAAAAGGAAGGAAGAAAGGTACGACAGGGCGTGGCGAAATGAGGCTCAAGGAGAATTGGCAAACGGCCGCCGAGGAGGCAAGATCCGTCCGCAGTCCCCGGACAATCCTCCTTGGCGACGGTTTATCCAAAGCCGCCGCGGTCCGCATAAATTTCCCCTTTGCTCTTCTTGCCGCTTGGCGCGTTGCCCCCGCGTCTTGCACGGACCTGCATAAGCTCCCCGACCACTTTTCCATCTCTTTCTTTTTTTCCCTTAGCATTCCATCTTTCTTGCTTCGCCCGCCGAGCAAACACGGCTAGCTTCACGAGCCCAAGGCAGCCCTGCTGTGTGCCTTGTTTCGGTCCCGATAGCGACCGCGCATCGAGCCGTCCCTTCTCGGAGCGGGGTTTGCATGTCGCTTCGGGGAACGCCGGTGGGTAGCTTGGGGTGGACAGGGACTTTTTGCTTCCTTCTCTGAGTGACGCCAGGGAAGAAAAAAAATTAGGGAAATAAGGTAGGGGCAGAACAAGAACCTTTCTCCCTGCGACACGGCCTGGATTCGACTGCCGGTATATAGACTGGACGAGATTGGAATCCGCCCTGCGCGCACTCGTACCACTCAGAAATGAGTTTGCGTACTAGGGCTGCTCGCGCTTTTGTCGGCGTTATGCAGCCGCTTCTGTGTATGTGTGTGCATCTCTGTATACACAGCGGCGCCGCTTGCACTCAGCCCATCTCTTCTACCAGTGTCACTTGCACGCGCGCATAGGGATAATATAATATACTGTAATGTCTCCATAACGTACGGTGTCGGTGTGAATGGTAGTGTGACATCTTGAGATTGTACATGCACTGTCATTGTGGAAGGTACTCACACTGTCACTGTGAAAGGTACTCTACCGTCGTCGGAACGTGTAGTGTCGTTGTTTTTTGGCCCTTTGAGTCTGTGCTACAATTGGAGCGGCGAAATGAGAGGTGGTAGCCAGGGCTAATAATTAACAGCAGTTGTTTTGTATCATATGTCGTACAGACGCGCCGCGGAATCTGAAAAACTTAGATGTCAGTAGGTCATGAACGCGAGACTAGGGTTAGATATGGGAGAAGACTTTGTCCGAAAGTGGGCGTCTTTAGGCTGCAGCTGCTGCTGCTGGTGATGATGATGATGGTGCGAAATTTCTTAACATCCACTGGTATACAAACCGTTTGGATAGCTAGCTGGCATTCAGTTAGTCATACTAACGCCTTAATTATTTGACGCCACCAGGGCCTAAGAAGTTAAAACGAATGAATCGTCGAAAATGCCTGAAAAAACAGAAATATTTTCCTACCGTAGCGCTCTTGTGCTATTAAAACTTGCGAAGCTGAACCTGCGGTCTGCCTGTTTTTTACTTTCAATAGTAGGGCGGGCCTTGCAAGAGTCTCGGGCTTGCTTGTGCAAGCTTTTGCATGAGCGAAGGCTTGCCTTAGTCTAAGTTTCTCGAAGCCGGTCCATGATTTGTTTTTGCTGCTCATTCACAGGCTGGCTCAGATGGCTGGGCTGCCTCAGTCTCACACGATGAAACCAGCAAATCGTTGTCAACGTCATACTGCAGGCGAAGTCTCACAGGGAAGCCACGACTACAAAGTTCAGGGACCATTATTTTTCACGCACGTGGCAACCCAGAAGGGCCAAAATCAAGAAAGTTTCTTGCATTAGGAAGCACTTAGGCGGCTGCAAAGACTGCCGGCGCAGCAGCTGACAGAGTCAAGGAACCTCTACTCTCCAAGACTCCTTCTGTGATGCGGTCTTTTCTTTTTTTAATCTTCTGCAGGCTGGACAAGTATGCCTTTGCTTGCGACATCAGAGCGGCGTTTTCGAGCGCGCTAGTGGTGTAATACTTCAGGACTAACCATTGTTGCGGGCCGCCAGTGTGTAGCCCTGCTTAGATTTAAGCTTGCCTGCAACATCCGGAGCGGAGTCAATTTCGAGCTTGGTTATTATGCTAGTCGCCTACGCGTGCCCCGTCCACCGGCAGCAATCAGTTCTGGGCCATGGGTTTCTGCGGATGCAAAGCGGTGGCAATTATCATGAATACCGGAGGTTATTCTCTTTCCTTCTTTCTTCCTTTCTTTCTTTCTTTCTTTCTTTCTTTCTTTCTTTCTTTTTTTCTTTCTTTCTTTCTTTCTTTCTTTCTCTCTCTCTTTTTTCTTTCTTTCTTCCTTCCTTTCTTTCCTTCGTTCCTTCTTTCTTTCGCTCTCTCTCTCTCTATTTCTTCCTTGCTTTCTTTCTTTCTTCTTCCTTTCTTGCTTTCTTTCTTTCGTTCTTTCTTTCTTTCTCTCTTTCTTTTTTCTTTCTTTCTTTCCTTCGTTCCTTCTTTCTTTCGCTCTCTTTCTCTCTTTCTCTCTCTCTCTCTCTCTCTCTCTCTCTCTCTCTATTTCTTCCTTGCTTTCTTTCTTTCTTTCTTCTTCCTTTCTTGCTTTCTTTCTTTCCTTCTTTCCTTCCCTCTTTCTTTCTTTCTTTCCTTCTTCCTTTCATCCTTTCTTTCTTTCTTTTTTCTTTTTTCTTTCGTTCTTTCTTTCTTTCTTTCTCTCTTTCTTTTTTTCTTTCTTTCTTCCTTTCTTTCCTTCGTTCCTTCTTTCTTTCGCTCTCTTTTTCTCTCTCTCTCTCTCTCTCTATTTCTCCCTTGCTTTCTTTCTTTCTTCTTCCTTTCTTGCTTTCTTTCTTTCCTTCTTTCCTTCCTTCTTTCTTTCCTTCCTTCCTTCCTTCTTTCTTTTCTTCCTTTCTTTCTCTCTCTCTTCCTTTATTTCTCTCTTCCTTTCTTTCCGCCTTTTTTTCCTTCTTTCTTTTTTCTTTCCTTCTTTCTTTCTTTCCTTCTTTCTTTCTCTTTTTCTTCCTGCCTTTTTTTCTTTCTTTCCTTCTTTCTTTTATTCTTTCTTATCACAGTTTTGTTAGTGGCACTGCGGCAGGCGTTGAAAATTATCGCGCAGTCGTTCAGAATTGTATACTCTAGAACAGTTATTCGCGATGTTGAGCTGGCTTATGAGGAATATACAGTCCTCTCAATTGCTCGTTTTAGCTGAAAATTTTTATAAAATACTTAAACGGTTGTAGAGATCCCATGAAGTTGGAAAAGTTGTTGAAATCAAACTCTTTTAGATGCGCCGTGCGTATCTAAAAGAGTTTGATTCTTATGTCAGCTATCTTGGCTTACCCAAGAGTCCCCGCATATCCTTTCCACTATTTTTTAGCATGCTTCTGGGAACGTAGTTTCGAATACTAGGTACTGAGCACGAGCCAAGCGGCTGAAGAAAAAAAAAAGGCTCCTGAAAATGATTGTGAGGGATCCGCATCCGGTCCAAGAACGTACTCTGTGCTTCTAAAGATGTGCTCGTCGTGTCTCCTTTTGCGTAATGCTTGTCGTAATAGGCTTAGATACGTTAGGGAAAGCTAATGAACGGGCGCGCAGTGCGTTAATGCGGGGTTTTGAGGGCAGCCACCCGAGAATCCTGAGCATGAACATGATGCAATTAATAAAATGTACGCCCCTCAAAAAAGAGCTGAAATTCGGTCAATCTAAAGAGCGTAATGTGAATGAAACTAACATTTCAGCCTGGAGCGCCAGGGAAATACTTTAGTTTCAAAGCGTAGGGGGCCATATATCTCTCCCCTCACTGCTGGCTGAACAGTATACTTGTGGAAAGCGCGTAGCTCCAACGTGTCCTCGGTCACTCGGGAAGTCGTTAGGCGGGGGAGGAGTCTGCAGCGTCAGCTTCGCTCTGGCCAGCGCTAAGCACTCGGCACCAGCTGGCGCCGGCGCACTTGTTTTGGGGCCGCCGAGCTTGGAGCCGGCGACAGGCACACCCCGCTAGTGGCTCTCAGACAGAGAGACACGCTACTGCCTGTTCCGAGAACAATTTCGCACCGAGTGACTCGCTGCAAGGGCTCTTCAGAACGCCAGCTGTGCACAGCTCGGCTTTGCGTGATATGAAGAATGGAAACGAAAAGGTTGCATCTGCAAGTATGAATTGGCGAGAATAAAGAAACAGCAACGACAAATGATGAGGAGAAAATAAAGCTGCGCTCATGGGGGATACCCTATAGCTTAGCGACAGGAATGAAAATGAGAAGCAGGTAACACATTCGCCAACTTCCAACTAAGTTTGTGCGCACGTTAAAGAACCCCAGGGGGTCGAAATTTCCGGAGCCTTTCGCTGCGCCCTCCCTCATAGCCTGAGTGAGTTTGAGACGTTGAACCTCCATAAACTAAACAAACCAACTAAGTTTGTTCGTGGCGCATCAACCAGCCGATGAAGCTAACCGTCGATTCGTGGGCGCCAACTTCAAATACGTGCATCGCCTTTTTCGTGCATAGTTCTGGTGTTACCGTCATTTGTCGCGCCTAAAACTAGGATTCAGGATGAAAGCGCCATCTCCAGCCAGTAAACTAGTTGTGATGTAAAAAAAAACAAAAACTACAGAAATTGAACCAAGGTCGCCATGGCTATGGTAAATATCAGGTGAATGCTTGACCGCTTCCAAGACAAATAAACACGCGATGTCCTCCCAGCGTTGGACACGAAAACAATAGGGGCCACCGGATGAAGGGAAAGTTTAATGCATGATGGTAGGTTTTTTTTTTACAACTTTCACTAGCAGTCTTGCTTCTCGGTTTCCGGTAAGCAGCATTTCGCCGAAATCCCGGACACTTGGAGAAAAAAACAGAAGGGGGCACTTAAGATCCGCCTTAACGGTATGACGCGACAGCGTTAGTGGGTTAATGCTCATATATGTGAAATTGGCTATTCTATACTTAACATTCGTAGACCGCTATGAGCCCTCATACCGCTCCTGGCACAGTAGTGCAGCGGTTAAGCGATGCGCCCCTGCTCTGCGATGGCAGGTGCTGCCACCGGTGGGCCTTGTGAGACCCGGGTTGCTTTTCCCGAGCGACCGCTCGCGCCCAGTCATTAATTTAACCGCCACTTGCCACCGTGCTCAGTTTGCTCACAATCCGGCGGGCGGGTGTTAATGATGTCGCAAAGTCACGTGGCCAAGGTGACCCCCTTAGGTTGACTCTGGTTGACTCTCGCGTTAAGAGAACTGCTACAAATTGGGTACGGCATCAGTTCACGGTACAACCAGACGGTTTAACGGCATTACTTGTGGCCGGCATATGACCTAGACTCCCCTAGGCATTTTTGTATGGAGGGAGATGTTGCATTCAGCTGGGCATTCTTTTAGCTCTCACATAGCTTCGACGTCGCAGTGACCTCTACTATCCGCACTAAGACAATACGCACAGCTAAGTCAAGAAGAAAGAGGGAGTACTACGACGGAGAAGGATTAATGCCTAAGAAGAAATAAGACGACAAAAATAAGAGCTGCTCCACTAGGGCAGATCATACTAATCAGAGTTGGCGCAATACGGGCAGACAGCGTCCATTCACTGCGTTTCTCACTCATGCTGTCTGAACGCTTTAGTGTCAGGAATTACTTCAGCATAAACGTGGCGAGACGCCTGAGGAAGAAAGCCGAAATTGTCTTCTCGCATGCCGTCTCGTTTTGTGCCTGGTGCTTTGAACGATATAAACGAAAACGAAAGTCCAATAACTGGGAGAGAAGTGGGCCCGAGACAATAATGCAATGCGAACTAAAAATGGGGTTCTGTGCACTAACAAAAATACGCGTAACAAGAGAAAAGACGTTGTGTAACGAGAGATCTCTGTTGCCCGCCGCCTACACTCGTCGTGCTTCCTAAGACAATTCGCTTTCTACGCGAATTCTGAGTTCGCTATTTTTCTTTTTTATTGCGTAGGTTGCCTCTGTTTCCACTCCGTATGCCGACGGCATTTTCTGATTGTACGCTCCTCTGATTACGCTTTCCCAGGCGAGATGGAATTCGCGAGGCGCTCCTGCGAATTGCATTCCCGTCGCCCCCTTGGTCAGGGACCCCCCTCGCAATTGCGCAACTCGCCGGTGGAACGGAGGGCCTTGCGCAAGCCAGCGGAATCATGCGTGACGTGCTTGATCTTTGGATTCATCGCGCCCCATTGTATCGGAGGCTGGTAGAAAGAAAATGTGAAGCTGAAAGAAACGAAATAGCAAGTCTAGCGGCAAGAGGGGTGCCGGTCGGTGACGTTGAGCAAGATTGGGGTGGGCAGACTTCAGAAACAAAAGATAAGGAATGTTTTTTTTTAGGGGTAGGTGGTGGCCCAGGAAAATTGCATGTATCGGCTGCTATAAGAGGCTGCTGACGAAACCCTATTTCGGGCTTTCGGGCAGGGAAATGGAGGTATGCTTCGAAGTTTCGTTTTGACATGGAGGCGAGATTGCAAACAGAAATGAAATATGCTGCATGGTCAGCATTAGGGTCGGAGAACTGGGATCATTTTCGTTATAGTGCTATAGTGAACGGGAACACCTGTTTTGACAGCGAGATGGTTCTGCATACGCCAAGGTGCTAGGTGATAACTTTTTTTGTTAGCTGTTTTTCGCCGAGAGTCGGTCCTTCTATCGTTTAGGCAGTCCTTGCCGTTCAGTAACTAGTGACAAATCAGTGGCGCCCAGCCGCGGTGGCTCAGTGGTTATGGTGCTCGGCTACTGACCCGCAGGACACGGGTTCGGTTCCGGCCGCGGCGGTCGAATATCGATGGAGGCGACATTCTAGAGGCCCGTGCACTGTGCGATGTCGGTGCACGTAAAAGAACCCCAAGTGGTTGAAATTATCCGAAGCCCTCCACTGCGGCGTCCCTCATAGCCTGAGTCGTTTTGGAATGTTAAACTCCCATAAACTATAAACCATTCATAGGCTTGAAATGCTGCTCGCCTAAAGGTAAACGCAGACATTAGATGCGAATATCTTTTACCGGGTGCTTCCAGCGATTTTTGCGCAAATTTATTGTTTTTTTAAATCCAGACTTTAGTTCATATAACCTGGCCTAGCTAGAACTTGATTTTTCTACATCAAAGTTTTGTTTCGAGCGAAATAGCTTTTCTTTCTCCAGAGGCACAACGTAGTGGGAACGGAATGACGTCACGATCTTGTAGACTAATAAGGAATTGCGCAGTGATATCATCACTGTTGTACTCTGTGATCGTTGTGGGGTGTTTGAATTACTCGCGCGAGGTCATGTGGTTGTCATGTCACGACCGTCTCGACCAACCCGGACTTTCTCCACACGAGAACTACGACACCAGGTTCTCCGCTGAACAGGAATCTTAACGCTGTCCCGTTATTAAATCTACGACGTAAGTGAAGGCATAGTTTCTTTAGGAGGGATATATACCGAGTGATCTTTTTAATGATCTTCACATTTTTAGTTTTGGAAACAGAGAGATACGCCGGTGCGGTCTGCGCTTCTCGATATTACAGCAAGGTGGACATCATGTATCTGAAAGAGCTCAGTGAAGTGACGATCAGTTAACTAAAATTAACTAATGCAGTTTAAAATTTTTGTTTTGAGGCGCAAGACTGTATCACGAAATTAAGCGACATCAGCACCGAAGGGGAGCCCAGCATTTAATTTTCTTTTGTGTACCAGTATTGTAGTTAAAAAAAAAAACTCACCTTTGAAAGCTCGTAAGTTGGCTTTTCCTCCTTGCAATTTGATAAAAAGCCCGGCTTGCTCTTTTAATGCAGCGAATACAGACGTCGTTTGTTTTATGATATAGAAGAAGTTAACGCGATTTCGGCTATAATACCACGTGCAGCGACACCAGCTTACCAGTTTAAAAATGGGCAACTCGGGAAAGCCAACTCAATGCGCCTTCGAAAGCGCATTTTTCATTAAGACTTTTGTTTCATATAGTTGTTTGTATCAATAAATAGCGCGATCCTTTCTTGTGTTTTTTTCCCAGGTTTTCTCGTGCCAGTTCGCATTTATGCATACACGTCTCTTTTTTTTCACCTTCAATATTTGGAACCACAGTGTCGATTCACAAAAGTTAAAAAGTATGGTCACCTTCGAAGTCTGACGGACTTGAATTTCGCACTTAATCTTGGGCCCTAAAACCGAAAATAAAAAGTTGATCGGTTAATTTTGCTATAATTTTTAATATGATGTTTCGAATGAAAATCTGCAGAGATTAAAAAAAATGCCTGGCTATAGGTTTAGATTTTAGTCTGGCAGTAGTCACAGCAACCGTAGCTTCTATGTTATTCGTGGTTCCTCATGTACAAAACGAAAATGAATGTAACCTGAGCCGTCAAGATGAGCTGTTCAAGTGAATACGCATAGAGACTTTACGGATGATTAAGCCGTGCGAATAGGAGCTGACAGTTAAGGTAAATAGTAAGGATTTTCCGAAAATTACTGGCAGACATCTGTCACTGCCGATGAAGGAAAGAAAAAAGTTGGTCCCAAACACTCGTCGACCCCTTATCGCGTCGACCCACCCGCTGTTACGCCTTTCTTATTGTTCGCGATTCAGGGGTACTACTGTGCTGCTGCTGTTCGTACGGCCGGGGGATAATTTAGGTGGTGCGCCATTATGGGATCGAAAGAAAACAGAAGAAAAAAGCCGCGCGTCAGGTTTGAACGCCTGAAATATCGTAGATGAAATGGAATATTTAATGTCGGCAAACGGAATGGTTTTAAGACTGTCGACCTGAGGCGAGCGAAGGTGGAAGTATTATATTGGAAGTCGTAAATCGGGTTCGGAGCCCTACAAGTACATGGAGCTGGCGGAATATGCAGATTTACTGCCTTGAAACAAAGACGGGAGCTATCATCCCTCTCTCTAAGCTTACAGTAGAGTAGGAAGCTTGGTCGTTGTAAGAGCGAGAAACAAAGTGATGGCGAAAGCTATACGCGCGCGCGCGGTCGTCGTTTCACCGCTTATTTTCCCGCGAGAAACGGAGCACTCGACTTCAAATACCAGCGGCTTTCCGACCGAATAAAGACTATATGCCGGGAGACGCATAAGCGATTCCCTCATTTCCCGATTCGGGAAACGACGCTCTCGTTTTTTCTTTTTCTCCACTGATTTTTGTTTTTTTTCTCGTTTTATTAAATGCTTTTTTTTTGTGTCACGCGTAGAGCTTCTCTGTCTGTAACTGTTCACGCGTAAGCGGCCCAGTATATGACCAACCAGAGCGCTCGCTCGCTAGCGCGCGCGCGCGCCAGTCTCCGAGGCGTATTTCGCGAAACGTAAACCGACTTTCCATTCCCCTTCTTTTCACCCAGAGTAACGGCTTCTCGTGTCTGTCGTTTCCCTTTCTCTCACTGCGACCGTTTTCGCTTTTTTTTCGGCGCTCTGCCGCGACTGGCGCGCGATTCGCGCGAGCGCCGAAATGTATTTCCGGTCACGGCCGGGCAGTTCCGCATACAAATCCGCTCCGCGCCGCGCTCTCTCGGAATGCGCCCCTCGTGCCGACAACGAGCACGGAGAAGGCACGGACCCATTCTGAGGCTCCCCCCAGAAAAGATCGCGTCTTCGCAGGCGCCACGACCGTGTATGTCTGCCAGCTTTTCCCTAAGACTGCCGCTAGCTGGACGGTCGGTCGCCGCCTATATGGCCGCGTGCGAAGGAAAGGCCGAGGACGCTGCGCAACTGCTCCTCCTCTCGGGGGCTTCCTTCCATTCACTCCTGTTTCTTCCCTATTTTTTTTCGGCGCGTTCCCTTTTCCCCTGTCAGCGTGGGCCCATTTATTTGACCAGGATGTTGCCTGCTCTGATTCCCCTCGGCAGAATATGAGACGAGCCAAGCTCCTCCGAATGGCTCAGCTTCTGGCCGAAATGAATAGCGGATATCGGTGTGTTGTGAGTTTGTGTCTGTGTGCGGCTCTGTATGTGCGAGTGCGTGTGGGTGTCTGTATGGTGCTCAGTGCTCACGCGTCTGACGTGGGTGAGCTTTAGGGCTTCGATGTGCGCTTTGAGATATGAACCGGCCAAAAGGGGTCGTCACACGAGCTTGGCCTTTGAGCTAGTGTCCACTCCGACGTCAGTTTTTTATTTGTTTGGTTCTAAATGGCGCTCTATTTCGGCAAGTTCAAGTCGCACTGTTTTGTGTTTTTGGCTTGAGCAATCCCCATTTTTATTGCCTAATGTGCTCTGAAAAATGTCCACGACCGTAGTGACCATAATGTTAGAAGTTGTGTGCTTCCTATTGTTGTTAAAAAAGAAAAGAGACAATCTATTTCAGTGGATTTTACGTTTGATGCTTCTGCTGGGGGGAACCGAACTTCATGCAGTCTGTTTTGAGCCGCTCATGAGAGCTCGTAGCGGAATAAGATTGAGAACTCCGACCTCTGTGCGTCTATTGCGTACTTAAGGGTAGCTTTTGGAACTTGGCATTGACTGGATGGAGGGGGGTTCAGATGGCAACGAGTCACTGCGGCATTCTTGAAGACACTGAAGCTCCCTGCATTGCTGCTTAAGAATGGCAGTGTTCTAGAGCAAGCACGATTTCTATCAATCTTTCTCGAACTTGCTTTCGCGATCAGGACACAGCGTCGAATATCTGTTATTATTCAGGGTGTGCCATCGACTACATCTATCATAAACATCCAACACCTCTTCAAACTGAATCACAGCTTCTTCACAAATTGCAGCTTAATGCTTGATTTGGCTTTCTCTGTTTTAAACCTGTGGCTATTTTTTCTGTGCTGTTTCAATTCCTTAATAATTAGCTGTTTTTATTACTGAGGTAGCCACTATGCCCCTTGTTTGAAAAATTACCCGCTGCTATTCTAACTGGGTGAAATTCGCCTGTCTTCATCCGGGCATAACTCCTCGCGTATGTTTGGCACACGTATTGAGTTTAGTTCTTATGCGACACTGAGAAGTAAGAATGAGGGAGAAATAGTTGCGTTTCATGAACACTCCTGGCATTAGTCCGCACATAATTTATATTTTGAGGAGCAGTTGCTTACTTTACGCTATTACAAGTTGCAATTTTACTGAGCTGCGCGGAACATTCTGTGCATGTGGCTTTATTTTACTTCGTATTTTAACTAATTATAGCGAGAGAGAAACGTTTATTTAAAGAGAAGGAAAGAGAAGTTGGCCCGAGCAATAATACTTTGCCCTGTTCTCTACACAATGTACCACGAAGCACTGTAGGCGAAGCATCCAGGCTTTGGTCTCTGTTACAATGACTGACGTAACCCTGCCCACTGAAGAACAAAAACAAATAGAAATATTTTTTTGTAGGCGTGCTTTTGTTAAGAGTCGTCTTCACGCCGTTTCAGTCGCGTACTTATTCTTTTATTGTTGGTCTGCGATTTCACTTTATAACAAGAAGCAGACGACTGCGAACCAAGATGACAACACCTCCTGGCTATAAAAAATAAAAGAATTTGTTTCTTTTGACACGTGTGTGCCTCGTAAAAGATATGCTTGGAACCAGCACCCAATGCTCTAAATTTAGAAACAGAGTATTGTCCTCGCAACAGAATCGTTTTGAATGCGAACGCAGGAAGAGGCTGCTCGGCAAACACACATCGCGAGGCAACATCGAGACATGCTTCAAATGTGTTTTCTTTATCCTCTTTGCAACTGCATCCTTTGATGGCGAGACTTTGTTAATAATTAAGCGAGGCCGCCCATTGTGCTGGCCGCTCGGCGTTCTCCCGGTGCAATTAGATAGCGCTTTCAATCGCCAGCTGCCTGGATGCAATGCGCGCAATTTACTCGAAATGTATGCAGGATGACTGTCGACTGTGCCTGGGGGACAAACAAAGGTCCAGAAAAAAAAAAACGCATCAATCTTCGGAACAGGAAAACCCGTTCGATCATGTGAAACCCGTTTGTCTCGCGGCGTCCTTTGTCATTTTCGAAGGGTAAAGGACCGGAGGGACAGGTGACGCTTTTCAGCGTGGAGCGATCGATTCTGTCCTCTCATCTTCTGGGTTATCTGAAGACGACGGGCGACAGCCCAAGCTACCCTTGATCTCATGAAACATTCATGCCTCTTCAATTAGGCTACCCGGGCTAAGCCTACGGCCCGGCTTTGGCTGGGCCTGTCTGCGATAGTTTTGTTGCAGGTGCAGCCTTCGGAATAAAGAGACTGAGAAACGACAAAACCACAGTGAACTTTTTTTGTTTTCGTTCTGTGGACACTACTTATAAATATCTTATGTTTCTTCTTTCTTTTTGAGTTTCCTACACGTTTACCGGGGGTGCCCGTCTTGGCTGGAACGAGTTGACCTTCGCGTTTTTCATGTGCCAGAAAAGGAGACAATTTCGCTTATCCTGGTTGGCCACTATCGCCCGAGCAATAAAAAAAAAATTACACGCACAAACCGCACAAAATGCGTTGGAACTTCTTATGACAGTTTTATTATTCTAGATTTTTTAAAAGGAAAAAAACACGCATAAAAAACCGGCTGCGCTGTCCGTGCGGGTGTCATTATCTGCGTGATCAGAACTCCGTAGCGTAACATCAAAATGATCGCAAAAATAAACTGACGGTTCAGCTCTTCTTACTTTTTCTTTTTTCTCTCTGAGAAACTTTCTCTGGGACCCTGTCCAATGTGCCTTGACCGTGTGCGGTTACTTGCTCCCAGATCGGCGGCGGCTGCTACGGCTCCACTAGTGAAAAGGCCGACGTCAGCACTCCATCAATTCTGGCCCGTCCCGTTTTCATTTTCTTCCCACCCACCCCCTCCTCAACCGCTGTCGACGCTAGGCGCCAGTATACACACGGCCGGCTTCCTTTCTTATCGATCCGGGACCGGCCACAGCGGACAAGAATTTGCTCGCTTAACAGCTCGGACCGCAAGCGCGCTGCCGTGCTCTTTTGCGTCTTCTTATGTGTGGGGAGGGCTAGTCAGAGTGAGTGTTGGATAGAGGATCTTGCAAAAATAAAAGAAATATGCTAAAAAATTAGTATCTTGTTTTTTCTTCTTTTTTTTAAACGATAGGAAGAGAGAAAGAGCCCTCTAAAACTCGCACTTTCTTTTTTTTCGTGAATTCGCTATTCACATATCACCGTTAGGATAATGTTACGCAGGCTAGGATAATATAGGTTACATAGGTTAGGATGACATTAGGTAGGATAAGGTTACGTAGGCTTGGGAATTAAGGGGAAATATGAAGACGTGTTGTTCGCGCAGGTTTTTTTTTTTTTTATGAGGAGCAGGACTGAACAATCTTGTGCGCAGCGATCGAGCGGTACGCAGTGAAACAAGGAGGGCGGTGTTTAGATATCGCTTTCGACGTTCTACATAAAACGCTTGTATCTGTCCGCTGTGTAAGTCTATGCAGCTACATCAGTGCAGAAGCGTCGTCTCTGGATTACAGCAGATACGGCCAGATAACGCTTTGCTTTATTTCGTGTATTGGGTTGATAACTTCATTTTTGTGCGCTTAATTGATACGTGCGTATTGATACGTGCGTAATTGATACCAGGGGGATGCCTTTGCTGTACTATTTCGGGGACAGCCGTGCAGATGACGCTGCCTGGCGACTCCGCATGCAGTGGTTGGGGAATCTGTTGCGAAATCTGCCGCCAAGGCCAGCCTCATTAGGTGTTATGTGGCAGCATTAATGATTATGGCGTGACAAACTCTGGCGGCCCTCATTAAGGCTTAACTAGGAGCCGTACTGTACGCTCAGTAAAGAGTCGCGCACTTGCTAAGCATAAAGCCTGACAGGTGTTACTTAAGGTTATGCAAGGTGTCAGCGTTTCCATTGATTATAACGAGCCTGGAGTCTGAAGTGCATACAGCCTGTATATGACACTGGGACAGGTGCAACGAAAACAGAAAGGACAGTTTTAACGATGCAGGACTAAGTTTATAGTCTTATACCCCTGTCACACGGGCACTCTAAAGGCACTTTGAACTAATGCTCTTTATGCTCCCAAAGGAGCACTACTTCAAGGGAGTTCGTCCGTGCTATACACGGTCGCGGAACGACCTTCGCAAGAAGTTTTTAGCGCCCTCATCGGCGAAAAGCGTTATTAAAATTTCAAACCTCACTGCACATGTAAATACAGAAATTTCACATTTTTTTAGTAAATTAGTTTTATAACCGTATTATGTTAAAGCAACAAACAACAAACAACATGGCCGACATGGCGGCATATTTACCGTGGCTACCGTGACGCTCGTATATCTGGAACGAGAGTATGGCGTGGTGAGACTGCCACAAAACAAATGACCATCTTATATTTTAAAACACCACTAATCTTATGAAGTGAATTTATAAAATGAAAATTGAATTTTTCTTTTCTCAGTTTATTTATGCGGTTAACTCGCTGGGAGAGAGAGAGTACTCCCTTGAAGCCCCAAAGGACGAACTCAAGCTGCCATGTTTCGAAGCTCCTTTGAGCTAGGTGTCCTTTGGCGCGTCCGTGTGGCAGCGCGCGTTCGTCCTTAGAGTAATGGAGCATTAGTTCAAAGTACCTTTACAGTGTCCGTGTGACAGGGGTATTACACTATATACCACTTGTCAAAATAACTGTGGCAAGCGACCATCAGAACTGAGGCGTATGACTGTGCCTGAAGGCGCCGGCTATCTTAATGTCCCCTAGCCTTAGGTGTACGCCCCCCCCCCCCCCCCCAGTTCTCTATTTATGTTTTAGACATTGTTAAGTGTAATTAAGCATCCGCACCTTTTAAAGTGTTGAAACACATTTTGTGAACAGGCTTCAGAATCAAGGTGTTCACGGAATATTTAATTAAAATATTTACGAATTATATTACTAGTTTAGTACAGCTGTGTTATTGAAATAGGAAAAAAGGAACCGTTCGCAACCTATCGACAGAAATGTCTTAAGGAACAGCGGGGCTAGATAAAGCCAGTTTGAGCCCATGCGTCACGTATTAGTACTTTTGCCTTAGATGAGTTGTTACGCGTGCTCTTATGATAGAGGTTAGTCTCTGTGAAGAATTGTAGCATCCGGCACCGGACGTAATATTATTTGAAATGATTTCTATCTACTTATCGTTTATTGTGGAGAATGAATAAGGAGTCAGCCTAGTTACCTCTTTCCTTTTTCAACACCAAGAGCGCCGTAATCTTCGCACTGGTCATCGGCCGGAAGCGACCACATCACGCCGAAGCGTGCCGTCGGCAGCGACGAGTCGGTGGCCGGACCCGGAAGCTTGTTTCCTTTTGTTTCCGTTCCCGCGCCTCCTTTCAGACCGGAAGAAACTCTTGGGGTCGTTTGCGCGCTCCAGACAGAACCCCGTGGCTTCCGGTCGATGAGGACCAATCGACGGCGGGTCGAACCACATCGGTTTCGGCGCACGCTCTTCCCCATCCTTCCCGAGAATTCCCTTGCCGTGCCCATTACGCTGCCTACTCATTCCAGCCGTCTCCCCTTTGGCGACCCTATTCCCTTCTTTGCCGCTCGCCAGGTGGCTGCGGACGCGATGCTCAATCGCCGCTTGCCACTTCCTCGGCTGGCATCTGGTATCTGGCATTAGCGCTCCCAGAGAAGCCCGTGGTTTGTAACGCTGCCGAGCTGTTTTGCGCTTGCAGCAGCTGTGCTAAGCTTTACCCCCTTTCCCCTCTCCATCCTTCTTTTTCCTCCTGCCCTCCTGCATAAACGATGCGTTACTCCTCCTCTTAACGCTTCCTTACTTTTGCGAGAAACTCCGTGGTCCCGCACTTGCTCTTCAGAGCATTTGTTCGATTTAAAAAATTAAGCCATTTTCGTGATCTATATAACTGAACATTTGCAGTTAGCTTTTGTTACCAATGTCTTCTAACTTCATCATCATCATCATCATCATCAGCCCTACTACACCCACTGCAGGGCAAAGGCCTCTCCCATGTCTCTCCAATTAACCCTATCCTTTGCCAGCTGCATCCACCCTTTGCCTGCGAACTTCTTAATCTCATCCGCCCATCTAACCTTCTGCCGCCCCCTGCTACGCTTACTTTCTCTTGGAACCCACTCCGTTACCCTTAAAGACCAGCGGTTATCTTGCCTTCGCATTACATGCCCTGCCCAAGCCCATTTCTTTCTCTTGATTTCGACTAGGACGTCATTAACCCGTGTTTGTTCCCTCACCCACTCTGCCCGCTTCCGATCTCTTAACGTTACACCTATCATTTTTCTTTCCATGGCTCGCTGCGTTGTCCTTAACTTAAGCTGAACTCTTTTCGTTAGCCTCCACGTTTCTGCCCCGTAGGTGAGTACCGGTAAGATTATGCTGTTGTACACTTTCCTCTTGAGGGAAATTGGTAAACTGCCACTCATGATCTGCGAGAATTTGCCATATGCGCTCCACCCCATTCTTATCCTTCTAGTTATCTCCCTCTCATGATCCGGATCAGCTGTCACTACCTGCCCTAAGTAGACGTATTCCGGCACAATTTCTAGGCTCTCGCTGCCAATTGTGAACTGTTGTTCCCTTGCTAGGCTGTTGAACATTACCTTGGTTTTCTGCATGTTAATTTTTAGACCCATCGATCTGCTCTGCCTGTCTAACTCGTTGATCATGATTTGCAGTTCACCTCCTGAGTGACTCAGCAAGGCAATGTCATCGGCAAATCTCAGATTATTTAGGTATTCTCCATTTATTCTTATTCCCAACTGTTCCCAATTCAGGCCTCGAAATACCTCCTGCAAACATGCGGTGCACAGCATGGCGAGATCGTCAAGGTCTCTCGCCAGTAACGAAAGATGAAGGTAAAGAGAAAGCTTAGAAGCAATGAAAAGGGAAAAGCAGCTGGGGAGGATCAGGTAACAGCAGATTCTGTCTGAATGATGGAGTGACTGATCGTGCTAGAAAAACTAGCCACCCTGTATGAACGCAATGCCTTATGACCTCGACTGTACCAGAAGCTTGGAAGAATGCTAACATTATCTTAATTCATAAGAAGGGAGACGCCAAGGACTTGAAAAATTACAGGCCGATCAGCTTACTATCCGTTGCCTACAAAGTATTTACTAAGGTAATCGCTAAAAGTCTAACGTTGCCCTGACTCTATTAGCGATTACCTTAGTAAATACTTTGTAGGCAACGGATAGTAAGCTGATCGGCCTGTAATTTTTCAAGTCCTTGGCGTCTCCCTTCTTATGAATTAAGATAATGTTTGCATTCTTCCAAGCTTCTGGTACAGTCGAGGTCATAAGGCATTGCGTATACAGGGTGGCTAGTTTTTCTAGCACGATGTCCCCTCCATCCTTCAACAGATCTGCTGTTACCTGATCCTCCCCAGCTGCTTTTCCCCTTTTCATTGCTTCTAAGGCTTTCTTTACTTCATCTTTCGTTACTGGCGGGATGACGCATTGCTGTGCACTGCTGTCTTTCTCATTAGCGTTCTGATTACATTGGCTACTGTACAGGTCTGTGTAGAACTCTTCGGCTACGTTAACTATCTTATCCATATTGCTAATGACATTGCCCTGCTTGTCTCTTAATGCATACATCTGGTTTTTACCTATGCCTAGTTTCCTCTTCACTGTTTTTAGGCTACCTCCGTTCTTTAGAGCATGCTCGATTCTCTCCATATTAAACTTCCTTATGTCGGCTACCTTGCGCTTATTTATTAACTTTGATAGCTCCGTTAGTTCTATTCTATCGGTAGTGTTAGATGCCTTCATGTTTTGGCGCTTCTTAATCAGATCTTTCGTCACCTGAGATAGCTTCCCGGTATCTTTTCGAACTGTCCTACCGCCTACTTCTACTGCGCACTCCGTAATTATTGATGTCAGGTTATCGTGCATTGAATGAACATCAAGATCATCTTCCTCAGTTAAAGCCGAGTATCTGTTTTGCAGCGCTATCCTAAACTCCTGTGCTTTCCCTCTTACGGCTAACTCGTTAATGGTCTTCTTCTTCGCTAGCTTCTTCCGTTCCCTCTTCAAGTCTAGGCTAATTCTAGACCTTACCATTCTGTGGTCGCTGCAACGCACCCTTCCGAGGACGGCCACATCCTGAATGATGCCAGGTTTAGCGCATAGTATGAAGTCTATTTCATTTTTATCTCACCATTGGGGCTCTTCCAGGTCCACCATCTTCCTGTTTTCTCGTTTGCGGAAGAAGGTATTCATGATCCGTAAATTATTTCTATCCGCGAATTCGACTAATAACTCTCCTCTGCTATTTCTAGAGCCTATCCCATAGTCACCTACCGCGTGGTCGTCAGCCTGCTTCTTGCCCACCTTCGCATTGAAGTCGCCCATCAGTACAGTGTACTGCGATTTTACTCTATTCATTGCTGATTCTACGTCCTCATAGAAGCTTTCAACGGTCTGGTCATCATGGCTGGATGTGGGTGCGTAGGCCTGCACACTTTCAGGCTTTGTACCTCCTTTCAGCCTAATTACTATAGCTGCTACCCCTCTCGTTAATACTGTTAGAACTCCTCTACGTTGCCAGCTATATCCTTATTAATGAGGAAACCCACACCTAGTTCTCGTCTACCCTCTAACCCGCGATAGCACAGTATGTGTCCGTCCTTTAGTACTGTATACGCCTCACCTGTCCTCCCTAACTTCGCTAAGCCCTATCACATCCCATTTAATTCCCGCTAGTTCCTCGAACAGCACTGCTAGGCTAGCCTCACTAGCTAAAGTTCTAGCGTTAAACGTTGCCAGGTTCAGATTCTCAATGGCGGCCTGTCCCGGAGCCAGAGATTCTTAGCACCCTCCGCTGCGTCACAGGTCTGACCGCCGCCCGTGGTCAGTTGCTCTGCAGCCGCTGGGGACTGAGGGCCGAGGGTTAATTGGTTTGATCATAGAAGGTTGTGGCCAAGTACTACACCAGGGTGGCCAAATCCTGCTCTGGTGAGAGAGTGCGTTGTCGGTTCTGGTCACCGAGATAAGCCGCACTCCAGGCCTGGTTATGCAATTCCATCGACCAACGCGGATTTTTTTTTTTTTTTTTAACCCGGTGGAGAATTGCGCGGCACCAGGATTTGAACCCCGGTCCCTCTTGCACGCGAGGCGGATGTTCTACCTCTACGCCATCGCTGCACCTTCTAACTTGTGACTACCAAAAATAGTTCTTTTCTTTTGGAGCCCCGGGAGGCAGTACCATAAAACGCATACCGTAAAACCTTCTGAAAAGTGGTCGATGATTCTCCAGCAATCTGTACCGGCCTCGTGTAACTGTTTTGCACGTCTGTGTCTTCAGAATGTTTTACGAAAACTGCACGCGCCTTCGCGGATGCCGGTGATCACAATGCGGCCTTCGAGAATACCTGCTCTTTTCCGGACGCCTGTAGATGTGGAAGAGTTCGGGCTACTGTGTCTGGTACGAGCGGCTTTGCAATTCGATAGCGTCTAGTTGTCACCGCACTTCGCTGATGGATGAAAGCCAAGTGCCTATCAATTGAGCGCGCTGATTACTGCTCACATTTCCTGTAGTTTTCGAGGCCGCTATTTCTCCGAGATATTTAGGTCCAGTTTAAGCATGCTTTCTCTGTGCAAAAGACGCCTCCGACCTGAACATCACGCGGAACGCACTTATTAGCTTAAGTGGCACCCACGTAATGTAATGCGCGTTTCGGCGTAAGGTTATGAGGGCCCGTGTTGTGAAAGAGCTCATGGTCGTCTGTTCATTTTTAAATGGAAATGGCTAATCATCAGTGAACCTTGGGTCATCACTAGTTACATGATCCGGGGGACATGTGACTGTCGATGAGGTCTGTGACGAGGGCCTCGTGATGACGACGTCATATCGTGTGAACAACTTCGCTACCATACAGAGCTACTAACCGATGCTGCAAAGCGCTGGCAATAACCGAAGGGTAATTTTGTGTGGCAAAGGTAAACAACATGTTTTGCCAGACTTTTCGCCTTGCGCCGGCGCGAAAGAAACGACATCGGTCCTGCTCCTATTCCTAAACGAACTAGCCCTCAGTGTCACAATTCCCTCATGGCTAAGGGCCAGCTGGATAGCAATCTTTTAGGCAAGCGAGTCAAAGTTCTTGGCCACGACATACGACACCATCTACCGGGGGAAAGCTCCTCATACAACAACGGCTGTAGTAAAAAGATAAAGGAAGCTGGCTAGAAGATCGGAACTGCTGGTAAGGCTGCGCTGAGCCGAGTGCTCGACGATTTGTCCGGAATGCGTATTGGTCTTGATGTGGAGGCTCGAATGTTTGCTCTTTCTCAGGAATTTGCATGCACTGTAATCAGCGAGAGTATCTCAGCGCGCTAGACGTCGAAACACGGCGCTGTAACTTCCTCTGCACTGCGCGTAACTGGTGACTGAGACTCGTCGGGCAGCGGGGTCAGCGAAAGCGGCGGGGTCGAGCGCGGACGGCGGCCTCGCACGAGCCGCTGTGGCCCCATGGGCAGCCTAAAAATAAGGGCCCTCGACACGCAGGATTGATGAGCGGTGCCGATAGGATGTGGGGCGAACGAGGATCTGTGCAGCGGCCGCGTAAGAGGCGGCCGCTGTGCGAAGCTTTTGTGCAGTGAAACTTTATGAGGACGGAACTCTTCTTCTCGACGAAGTACCTTCATTTTTTGTTTTTTTTTAGGAAACCAGCAGAAGGGGGGAGGGAGGGGGGTCAGCTTGAGGAAAATAATAAAGAAATAAAAAGTGGTTTTGTGTAACATCTATCGTTTAATGTTATAACGTCATTTTCAATTCACTGGCCTTGAGCATCATTCCACCAGCAGCAGCTTGATAGCACAGTTTATTTACGAAGGTAGGAAATCATTAGCTTCAGTATCCTATAACTATTCCGTTAATCTAACAGACCATCGGTTATCAGCTGACGGCATTACATGCATATTTATGTCCAATTACTTTTTTGATATCAACCAGAATTTGTATTCTAATCCATGTGGTTCGTTGTCTGCATCTGAATGTTGTCCTATCATTTTTATTACCATAACCTGTTTTGTTGTCCTCAGTATCTTTTAAAATTTTCGTACATTAGCACTAGCAGAATGAAGTTCACAGATGGCGTTTAAGTTATACACCTAGGAGAAGGCATAGAGAGGAGGAATAAGAAACGTTTACTCAGGGATATTACAATCTTGTTTTTTTTTTCGATACTGGATTAACAAAAAGAAATGCATCTCCCGCATTTCTTTGTGAAAACTTCGCGAATGGAAGCTTCTTCGGTTATCTTTGCATCTAGTTACCAAAAGAAAATACTGCATGTTCAAAACTACTTCGTTCATATGACTCTCTCTTGTGAACTTTGGGTCCCATAATTGTCACAAACGAGGTCCCGCCAAACTTACCCAGAAGGGTACTGGAAGAATTTGTGGTGTGCGTAAAACTAGAATCATGTTTTGTGTCCGTATGATAAACACGATAAAAATATGTTTTGTCATTGGAGCGACAGAGACTTCATGTCACGTTATCGTGCAGAATAGCCGTTTAGGGACTACAAAACACGAGCACGTCTATGCCCCGTGCAGAAACGCTTCTCATTTTAGTCTGTAATTCGGGTCGTTTTACATCTCCCCTCTCTGTGTAAACCTCTCGCATATTCATGTTCATAAATTCACTGACAATGTATGCCATCAAGACAAATGACGTCTCGTCAAGCGTTTTTCAGTTGCCCGTTTTGAGCGAATGGAGCTGCGTTTGCTCACTCATGCGTACATTGTGTGCTATTCGAAAAACAAGCGCAACATGTATTGAAAAAACAACAAAAAAAACACGTTTTTCGTTTAAAAAATGCCCGAAAAAGACTAGCGGCTTCAAAGTTGCTGGTTCGCCAAAAGGAGGGAGTGGGACATTCTTGCTAGCGTCTGCAGGACATCCGCTACACTGTAAACGTTGCTACATTAAACCCGGATTCTGCTGTTCATTGTATCAAGTTAGGGCCGAAGGAGGGAGACAGGAAGAGCGAGAAGTGGCCTGATTCGACAACATTCGTTCAGGAGTTTTTAGTTATCATCGCATAACTGCTGCTCAGCACAGCTAGTTTTTTGTCCGTGTACTGATCTCTCAGTTTTTTAAAGCCCTTGCAGGCAAGTCGGTGCCCAGAATTGTGCCAAAATTGGTAGGAAAGAGCTTCTGAGAGCACTGGAAAGTTCAATGTGCAAGAAACATAGATCGGCCGAAGATATTTTTCACTGTAAGTGCTCAAAACACAGAACCCCGATTTTGGACGTCCGGATTCGCATCTGTTTTTCTGTTTTTTTTTTGCGCAAAGCAAATGGACATCGCACATATTTTTCTTGTTTTCCTGAAAAAGAGACAGCGGTATTTTGTTAACTGAGTGATTACCTCATTTTAGAATAGAAATTTTAGCTTGTTGGTAGATTAAGAAAGGAAACAGCGCAGAGACAAAGCATGAAGTGACCAACGGAGCGAAAGAGGGAAGAGAGAAAAGAAACAAAGGGGAAGGGAGGGTAAAAACTGTGCCTGTTTTTCATAAAATTGTGGGCTAGCAGTAGCAGTATTTTTTTTATTCTATTGAATTTGTGGTCATCGGTAGAAATGATAGAATGACGGGAAGTTGATTAATTTTATAGCCTGAATTGTTTTGAAACGTTGAAACTGATAATGAACGAAGTTTTGCTGACGCCTTGACACGCTTGCTTCCCCGTAGCTCAAGCAAGACAGCGTGAGAAGCGCTGCGGCTCTGGCAGGAACGCGTCCGCATGCTTTTATAGGATGTGTCACCACTTTGCACCTGTCGAAAAAAAATAATTACTGTCTCTGCACAAATATAACGCGAATTTTGTTTTCGAATAATCTGCTTCAGAAAGCGCCTAGCGTTGTGTTTGGAACCAAACTACTAATTTAGCGAGATTTGGTTTTTCACTGTGCTTTGAAATACTAAATCAAGCTCACCCACTAGGCTTTTGAGACGCGAGCAAAAGCGAACTTCTCGACGGCCCCGGTCGTCGAGGCGAAGCGCGTGCCATGCCCTGACTTCAAAAGGTTTTCCACAAATATGCTAGGAAGGCGGCGCCGGCTGCGGAGGAGGAGGAGTAGGAGGATGAAAACGTTATTAAAAAGAAGGGGAGCTGTGCGAGCTACGGGTGGGGTCTTCATTCTAAGGCTCCACTGGCTTGTGCTGCCCTGCGGACTTTTTGTATGAGGCCCCTATGGCCCTCCAGGTTATCACTGGTCAGCAGCGCCTCCCATCGCTCAAAATACGTATTTTCCGTCTGCAGAGTGTTTGCCTCGAGTTTCAGCGCCTTCAAACCAGACATTGCCCCCCCCCTCCCCTCCCCTCAGAAGAAATTAGACACCCCAGACGTCGTCTTTTGGCGGTAGATACAGACGAAGAGATTTCCAAACCTCCATAGACTACATTTTATACAGCCATGATTATACACCGACACATGTCCCTGGTGCCAGGCCCACCCTAAACACTTCCATATTTCGTGGGGATGTGGGGCCGCTGAGAAAGAAGAGAAGACAATAAAAGATCCGCGAGTAATAGGGAAGGAAAAAAAAAATGTTAAGGTGCGTTTGGTTGCATTACGCTTTTAAAATGCTTTTGTATTAGAAGCCTTTGTGCACAATGTAGCGATTTGTGTAGCTGCGAAGTTTCTGTACGGACTTTGGCTATATGTCGGAATGCTACTGCTTTTCTTCAGCCGTTCAGTTCCGCAGTGAGATGTGGCATTTATAGGATCTTGCAGAAGGGTACCAGAACGCATGGAGGAGACTAAGTTCTGATTGTAGCTATTTATTTTAGGTGACGAAAGAGCGTGTACTTTGTAGGGGTTTGGTCGGGACTAGAGGTGTATTTAGAGGGCCTTGCCAATGTCCGAAGGTCAGATCCCCATCAACCATT
>NC_135502.1:48735290-48840290 GCF_052857255.1 Amblyomma americanum
TTAGCAGTATTGGTTTTACATTTCGTTTTTATATTTTTGCGTTTACAAGGATATCCTTTCCATATCGTGTTTGAATTTGATATCGTCGTCGCGTTTTCTTTCAATTTTTACGTGAGCTTGTGGTCGGTTGTGTCTTCTGGAAGGGGACGCTTCGGAAACACGGAGAGCGGCATTTTCTCCAAATGAGGGCTATACTGCTAACGCAGCCTAAACAATGATCATCTTCAATGCGGTGGCACGCATGTTGTTGCTGTTGTTTCGAGCTGAGTGTAAGGTTGCGGAAGACACGCAATAAAGAATAGAGGAAAATATGCGAACAATACGCGTGGTGAAGTTGTCTTTTCATCCTAGGCTCTGTTGGACCGTCCTGTGACGCATATAGACTACTGTCAGAAATGTTGCTGCTTGTGAAGTTACACATTTCTTTGTTTTCTCTCTGTTCTTGGAACTTCGCATTCACTGACAAACTTCAGAGAACGACATAAATGCGGATAAATGGGTGTTTTTTCTTGATATGTTTGTGCTTTTCGCTCTGCAGTTATGTCTCAAGAAAATAACGACTTGCCCGATAGCTCGGTTTAGAGCCCATTGGTATAGACACATAAGAACAACTCTGTCAAATTATAGTGCTGCAACTTGTATCTTTTGCATTTATTCCTTTTTTTCAATTGCTTGCCCTTTCTCTAGCCTGAGTATTTTGCCCATAAATCCTCTCCCCAATGGTTAACAGCTTAGTTCCTTTTTCATCTCTTGTTTTTATTGAAAGGCCTTCAGTTTGTCTTCCTTTTTTTTTCTCCGTCGAACTCGTCGTCAGTTGTACTTAGATGCTTTTGTTATTTGAATCTCAGAGCCCTGTTCGTCGTAAGCTGCTGACTAAATCAGCGGCCGAGCAGGTATTAAAGGGACGGCATTTCCACCGGCTAAGAACGTCCCCATGTCTTCGCAAGGACCGCAGAGGGAAAAGCACTAGCAGCGTCAGCAAAGCAAAGAACAGAGGCCGAGTGGGGGTCGGGCAGCGTTCATCAGTGGGCGCGTCAGAGGGTCCGCGATTCGAGAGACGATCCCGTGTCACCGTTCCGGTCATTAAGCGAAAGAGATACAAATGATTTCTGGCGCGAGCTCTGACACGGACGAGGAGAAGAAGAGAAAGGGGTCACCAGTGAAGCAGAAACGCGGCTCGGCGCGCGGGTGCAAGTTGCGGCGTTAATGCTAAGCAAGCCCGGGAACAGAAGCGACCGGGGATCTCGGAAACAAAGGCGAGAAGTAATCAGGACTTGGAGGAGAAAGAGTTTTGACTCGACGAAAGCGGGGGGTATAGAGAGCGGGGTAGGTGAGGAGACGGGGGTGTCAGGAGAGGAGAAAAAGAAATAGATCGAGGAGCTGCGAAGACGACCGGCTGAATTGGAGACGAGGATAGCGGAACGAGACGCGAGAAAACGAATTGCGGAGCAAAGCAGGGACAAAGAGGCCCGTGTAGTAGGGAGCGTGGGGAGACGGGGTTGCCTCTGGCGGAGTAAACGAAAAAGAGGGAAAAGAAACTGTTGAGGAGAAGACCCCCCCCACGGTCTGGCACTGCCTCGAAGGAAGGCAAAAGGCTCGATTTCCAGAGACGTGCGTATCTTTTCCGTTCTTCGCCTAGCAGTCTAAGTTTTGCCTCTTTTTCCCGGCAACCCTCATCACTTCCTTTCTACCCGTTTCACTTTTCCCTCCAGTAATTAAAGCAGACGCCCGCGCCCCCGACCGGTCTCTCCGGCGCTCCTCGTCAGAACGGGCGGAGACGTGGACGCTTTTGCTTTGTTTCCCCCTTATGTTGTATATTTTTTAACCCACGCATCGTAATAATGTGCGCTAGGATAGGACCGGCGGATCAGCGGCAGTGGCTGTCGTGAGGCGCGCTCTGAAAGGGGGGTAGAAAAGAGAGGGGGGGGGGGGGGGTGGCGGGGTTGCTTTTCGCTTAACGACCTGACCGGGCTTCTTTCCCTTCACATGGCTGCGAGCGCGAGCTTCCACCCTTCGTTGCCTCGGCGGGTTCTCTCGACGGCGGCAAAGCCATTAGCAAAACGCGCTGCGCGTCGTCCGTGTGTTAGCCTTGGGGCAGCTCGATGTGTGCGCGCTATATATAATGTACACGGCGCGGTGGCTAGAGTACGAGCCAAGTCGCTGGCTTGTCTGCCTCCCGACAACCATCTGCGGCGCGAGAATGGCTGGGGCAGACTAGGGACTAGTGTGCTGCGCTGTGTACGCAGTATGCATGTGTGTACGCGAGGAAAGCACTCGGCTCCGCGTACTGCGACAGGCCGGTTATAGTGGGATACGGCGCTCCGCTCCGAGCAAGATATGCCGTTATTACGGTAATGTGTGTGCGTGCGTGTACTTTGGTGAGTGTTTGCGTAGCGTGTAGTGGAGAGAGGGCGTACATGAAGAAAGATAAAAAGAGGTCGCTGTTATCAGCGCTTCGTATTTGTGCTGGTGTATTTGCGCCCTATTATGCGGGAGCGAAGGGCATGGCGGGCAAGACAAAAGTTTATTCTGAAATGGGTCAGCGGAGCGTGAGATCGGGCTTGTGTGGCAACATTGTGAGAAGCGAAGCGCGATAAGAGCGGTCGCGAGAAACGGCCGCCGGCCGGTGCGGTTCAATATATCGAACATGCGCGCTGCAGCGTTTAACGTATGACGACCCGAGATGGCTGCGCAACCCCCTTCCAACCCCCCCCCCCCCCTTCGCCCCGGTGCCTCCTCCCTTCAGTGCCTATTTATCTTTTTCAATATCGGCGGAAAGCACTGTGGGTTATTTCTAAGTAACGTTGTATACAGATTATGAAAGAGAACAGTTAAAGAGTGCGGCTAATTAAGGATAGTGTGCGATAAGGGGCCCGGGGTGGGCGTTTGTAGCCTTTAAAGACAGACATTGAACAACAGGCGGGAACTACCTTCTTGCCTTTCGGGAAAAAAAAATTGCGCAGCATGAATGTTTGAAACTGCTGAAGGGACGCAAGAGCAGCCATATTTGATGGGCTCTCACGCGAGTGGATTTTTTTTATATAAACGCAGCTTGTTTAATCTGGGTACCGGCTGGGTTAACCTATGTTATCTACTCAAATGAAATTTTCCAGGCAATTATTTCCTCCACCGCACAGCCAACGACTTGACGCGCTGAAGCAATCTACTGCTGGCAGAATTACGCATACCGGGCGGCATTGACCTCGATAATGGTGAACTCTTTTATAACACGAAGAAAGAGCAACCCACCATTCAACTATCACTGACAGATAAGCCGAGCTTTGTAGACAGCAGCATAAATTATTATAAAAGTAAAAAAAAAAGCACACCTGCCCGACATGATGTATGGATGTATAAATTTTATTTCAGAAAATGAGGTTAAGGTCTTCGTGCTCGAAATGAAGTTCCATAAAAAAGATACTCAATTTTTGTTCGGGAGTGGGCCTTCCTGCTTTAGTAAATATAAAAAAAACTAGCTGAATTTATGTTTTCATAATAAGTTAGCACGAAGTCTAGATGAACTCGGGGGCACCGTTGTCAGCTGTTTGCTCCTCAGGGCGGGAAAGGATGCCATTTTTTTACACTCACAAAAGGTACCGCTATAAATACAATATTTGCTTAACACCAACACATCCAAGAAAAGCTACGAAGACATCTTCAGTTGTTCGAACAAGTTCATAGCATGCTTCGGGAGCCCGGGAGTTTCTACTTAATTATAGTGCATGCGCAGCCAGTTTCTGCAGTACGTATCCTAACCACCACCTGGACAACACAAAGAGGTGGAGGCAAGTTCGTGAGACATTTAAACTACCAACTCCTGTCACGACTGTTGATTCCCCTGGAATTTGTGCGCCTGTATTAGTTATTCTCCACCATTTACACGGCGAAATTACAGTCGATAGTGCATTAAAGTGTTCGTGTTGCATTTGGTTCTTGTGTCTACATGTACGCCGCGTTTTGTATAGGCACAAGTACTTCAAGTTTGAACAGTCGGATTTTTCCCCTAGCGACATCGTCTTTTATTTCCGTTGGAAAGCTTTACTAACACGATAGCGTTAAGGTCCAGTTCTAGATAAAATCCTGCTTAGTCATCGCCGACATCGTGAACGAAAAAGCAGGTGGGCCACCAGCCACCTAGGTAACGTGACCTTGTGACGTCATCACAGTACGCCACGTGCCAAAACTGAGCACCGGATTCTGAGAAACCAGCCACCTTGACAGGTGGGAGTTAAATTAACAATTAATTGGTCGTGAGAGGTTGCTCGGGGAGAGCGACCTTGGTCTCACAATCCCAACCGGTGGCTGTGCTTGAAACAGTCACCTGCAGGAGCAATGGCATATCGCTTAACCGCTGCACCAGTACGCCAGGATTGGAACGAGGACTCTTCGCTATATACGAAACCAAAGTACAGAATTAACAAATTTCGCATATATGGGCTTGTAGGCAGAACATATGCATACTTGCGTTGGAGAGACCTCTAATGCTATCGCATTTCCTTTTGTTTAATTTCATTTATTTTCCCACAGGGCTTTCACATTACAGAGGGAGTAGGTACTCTTAACGCTAGGTTAAGCGTTAAGTAATGGTGAAAGAAATAACAGTATCCTTGTCTGCGAAGTGATACTCAAAAATGAGCTTACCTAGGCCGCTGAAGGGACCCATTAACAGTATCGCGTCATATCCTTACGACGCAACTTAAGTGGCCCGTTAAGTTCTTGTTAGTACTTTGTTCTCCTTTTCCTACATCGATTATTTGATTTTACTGTTGGTGTGCTCGATTACTAGAATACAGAGCGTTGAAATCACTGAACAGTTGGCCATACAGAGGGGTAGGACATTTACTACGCTGAGGATCATCTCATAACATACCATATCAGTCTTCACCTAAGCTTCCATAAACAGCTGACGATAGGTGCCGGCAAAAATGCGGATGCGATTTTTAAATTATTAAAGGGGCCCTCCCTATCCGGACCGATCAAAACAGGCACACTGTCAGGCAAAGTACGACACTGTGAATGCGGACGTATTACAATACTTTCCTTCAGTCGCTTTCACACAGCATCTTCTGCTTAGACCACTGTTCTTTTCGAGCTTCCTGCTTGTGCCCTACGATGTGGAACGCGTTTAAGGGCAGACAAAAAAAAATCATTCCGAGGATTTTTTTTTTTGTGCGGCAGGTTCAGGGCGACATGGACGGGGTTATGTCGAACGAACAAGTGCGGTAGCGTATCACGCTAAAGACAACTCGGCAGCGTAACGCCATACCATTGCACACGACACGCGTTTCTCCTGCCAGGCTTTCCACTTTTGCTTGCTTGCCTTATTTTATTTGCTACACTGCTGCTGCCCCGGGTGCCATAAAACGAACAGGATCCTCTCCCCAAGTGCTTACGTTCCGCAATAAACGACGGAAGTGTGCTTCCTCCTCGACGAACCCGGAAGCCTTGAATCGTATACTGGCGTGCGTGGAATAACAGGACTTTCCCTTTCATGATAGAAAGAGCGAGAGAGAGAGAGAGAGAGAGAGAGAGAGAGAGAGAGAGAGAGAGAGAAAAGAAAACAAAGAAATAGACATCCAAGCGAAGCGCGGTGGGCCCTGCCATCCCACCGTATATTGAGGCATCTCCTCGTCGCTGGTTGGATCCGCCGCTATCAGCGCTGCCGGCGGCCGGCGCTAATCCGGGTGCCCGAGCGTAAGCCGAGATCCGTAGGCGACGCTCCGGCTCACACGCTCGTGAGTAATGACCGCGTGGAAGGAAATCAGATTCGGGGATCTGACACACACGCACTTGGCTAGGAAAGCGCCCGCGGGATTCCTTTCCAGAAAGACAGGAAGTCAAAAGGAGCCCGGGGTCTCTCTAGCTCGGGGCGACCGGGGTTTTTCAAACCTTTATTGTCTCTTTTTTTCGTGACTCTATTGATTGACTACTTTTAGATATATACACTTTGTCCGGCAGTAATTCCGTGCCCTTCCATTTGAACTTGGGGCTCGTATAAAAAGTTTCGGGCTGCCCTTTAGTGCGGGAAGACGGATTCGAAGGCCGAGCTTCGAGAAAGCGAAAGCACGCAGAGATGTCACGCAAAAGAACAGAGGCAAAAAAAGAGCTCTCTTTTGAGAAGCTCCACTTCATCGAGGGGTGCAGCGCGGAAATATTTTGACAGCGGAATCGAGAGCCAGAGGAAATGGCCTCTCACCGAACGAGCACTTCGGTCTCTTTTTTTTTTTATCAGTGACTGGAGATGCGCGAAAAGGAAAAGGAAGAACAGAGGAAGTAGATTCACTATACACAAATTTTTTGACTGTGGAAGTTTTCTCACAGCTGACTGCATGTAGGGAAGAAAATGTGAAAGAAGATAGTGATGCATGCCGCGGCGTCAGCTCGTGGGTGCCTTGCGTTTGCCCCGTAGAGCGGGCACAATGGGCGGAGACTGCACAAAGAGACCGCACGCTGATACGCACGCTATATATAGCTGGAAATACAAAAGCGGCTTTTTGATATGGCGCGTGAAAGACGGAGCTTTAGATGGAGTACCTGTTGGCTGCAGGTTATTATGTTTTGAACTGGCCTTGCTGAGCGATATATGTAATGATATTTAAGGACCACAGTCCTGAGCCGTGGTCTTAGGATGGGATGGTGGGCTCAAAGACATTTGATGCTTAAAATGGTCTTTTGGGTATTTGGCTGGAGGGAAAGAATAGGTTTTAGTCATTGCCCGAACTTGAATGTGTGCAGTCATCTGCAGCTGGAAAAGGTCTTTGAAGTTTTCTAGGAGAAGCGACCTGAATGAAGTAATTAGGGATAAATACGCGTATTGTATAGCAGTGAGAGAATGGCGTGACCGGTTAGAGGGCGAACTAAGGACTACTTTATTTCGCAGACAACGAATGATATAGTTATAGGCTGCTTGCCTGATGACACCACACAAAAACACTAATCACATTCGACACGTGTCAGTACAGCGCGTTGTACCACTTCTCCCATTCTTTTCAAGCTGGAGTCCCTGCGCGGGCCTTCGTTGTCGTGGACACTTCTGTGAAGCCGGTGGTGTTGTGGGACATTCAGTTTGTTCGGCTGGCGGTGATATCGAAGAAACGGGAATAGCGCCTTTGGGTTCTTAAATTTGCAGACTTTGCCGCTCTGGTCGCGATGACGCCTGATGTTCCCTGTTGTCCGGGATAGGCTGGTCAGAGTAGGGTGCTTTCGTGTTTAGAGCCTTGGGCGACATAAGCGCCCGGCGGCGAATTTATTTGAAATGACTCCGGGCTAGACCCTCTGGAGTATTGACCGTGACCGGTCGAGAGCCCTTGATTCCTTTTATAGCGCCTTTTCACCACCGCCTCCCCTGGTGCAATGCAGCACACCCACACGGGATCCCCGAACTGGAATCGGGAAGGCTGCTATAATCCCGAGGCAGAGGTGGTACTCATGCGCCCAAGCGTGCACGAACTTGATTACTCAGCAGCATTTCTGAAGGGGACTAGCCGCAATGCAAAGGGTACGCTGGTAGCTTAGCAACACTCGCGCTCGTTTCGTCTCGAGATCGCTTACCGCCGAGAGCTTGAGAAGGTCAACTGTAGTGGTGTGAAAGGACGCTCCGCATGGACACTGGGCCGAAGGTGGTACTGCGCGCGGCGTAGGGGCATTATGTACTTGTCAGTCATAAACAAGGAAAACTATTGGTTTGAATACTGAGGCCCTTCCTTTGACAAGGATGCATGCGGCAAGCCAAAACTAGCGAACAGTTCGCGAAGTCGGGCGGTTGCAACTTCAGTGGTCGACGACTGGACAGGAAGTGCCTCAGTCCATTCTGTGTGCGAGTCACCGACTATCATTGGTCATTGGTATTGGTCGTGCATAACCGGCGATGTCGAGCCCTGACCACCTGTTTCCTCTATCTGGCCAGCTGATATGACCCTCGAGAGGTGCCATTGGTCACGCTTGCATACATATATGGGATGCAAGAACTAGTAAGGTTTTCAATATCATCGTCCAATCGAGGCCAGCAGAATGGCGTCCAAGCCAGTCTTTTTATCGCAGATATACCTTGGTGAGACTGATGCAGCACAGCGAGCATCGGGCAGAGAGCGTAGCGGTGACCATAGTTGAGCGGGCCCTCTGGTTTGGACATCTCTAGCCTTTAAAAAAAATGAGGTTGAAAATGATTGTGACACGGCAAAAGGCGTTTAGGACATCTACGCACCCTAAAGCGCCAGGCAGGCCATGTCAACCTACTCGCTAGTCAAGAACAGTATCTACTGCATTGTCGATGGGCCGCTTTCATGTCATCTCTAGTGGAAACCATCTGAACGCCATATAAGCCAGCGAAATAGTTTTACCGCCTGACTTTTACTGAGGTTATATTGGGAAATCACGTGCAACTTATGAATATGGGTCTAACAGTGCCGCACTTTTGTATTAAGTTAACGGGACAAGAAACGATGACGAAAACAGCTGATTGCTGCGAAGCATTCGTTGTACGATCCGGATTAGAAAGAATAGGAGTCAGCGAGCGCAATATTGACAAATGTTTCGGTAAGTGGTACCAGCAGAAAGACCTTATAAAACATGAGGAAATCGCAGGAACGCGCTTGTGCTGACACAGTCAGCACAGCAGCGAGAGAACGACAGGCAGGATTCCCTGGCAAACAGATCGACCGCACCCCAAAATTCGAAGGGCAACAGGAGCTTCGCTTGTCCCCAATGTGAAGGAACGCAAAAGAGAAAAGGAGGAGGAGGAGTAGAGAGAGCAGCGAGGAAGAGAGAATGTTGAGTAATGCGACTTCTTGGAGCGAGCGTTGGACTATACTTGGTTGGCGTGCGCTGTCGCTGAAAGGACAAGCAAGGCGGGAGGGAAATTGAGCGCCCTGATTGCTCTTATTATTTCGCGCTCTAACGGGTCCCCCGCAGCCCCATTCCCCTTCTCTCTCCCCTTTCTTCTTTTCCTCTTGGTCGTGGCTATGCAACACGCTCGTTTGTTGTTTTTTTTTCCTTCGTTGTCGTCTTAGATCGCGCGATTTGCTACTTTGGCGCCCGACGAGCGGCCGGCCGCTCGTTCCAAAGAAGGATCACACGAGATCAGTTTGGGTGACGCGTGAAAGCCCCGTTCCGAAAACGGTCCCGGAACGAGCGGAAGAGCGGGCGAATGAGTTCGGGAGGCCCGCCTGAACAAGCCCGTTGCTTGGGAGAATCTCATTTCACAGCCGAGCCTGCCGTGTCGTTTACCCTAAACGAGTTTTTCTTGCGACGAAGGCCGCCTGTTGTCCCCTCCCTTCCTTCTCTGCGTGCTTCTTGTTCGCTTCCGGTCACGCCCTGCTGCTGAATACTTCCTTTCTTTGTTTTTTATAGACGTAACCGGACTACGCGTAGAAGAGAGAAGCCTGCAAACGACACATAACGCGTGCCATCGCGTGTCCAGCGTGAATAAATAAAGCGTGTTAGTTCGGAATTCAATTAAAATTTAATCGCGTATTTTGCGGCAGAAATTTAATTGAGAAGCAACGACAAATAAGAGCAATCAACCTAGTGTTTTCAGGGGATATATATCTTGTAATGCATGGCAGCTCGCCGAGTGTTTGTAAATACGCGAGACAGATGCTGACGGCCGAGAAAAATCTATAGGAGCTCGCCTAATGCGTCGCAGAGCAACAGTAAAGAAACACAGCCGGAAAGAAAACGCAGTGGCGATTTATTGAGACAAGCGCCGTAGAAAGCATATAGCGAGGCAATATTCGCGGTAAAAAAAAAAGGATAAAGAACAATGCTCGCAGGCTTAAACCAGAGAGGGCAGAAACGATGTAGGAGGGTCGGGTCGTTGGACTTGTATGAACGAACGGTACCAAACAGCCTCATAACTCCTTAACCTGAGGCGTTGCGGCGCGGCCTGCGGTAGATGGAGACCTATATAGCTTTCGCGCAGGGCAAACAGAGCCGGGCTTCGGCGCTAGGCGAGATGTATGCCCGTCGTGCGTGCAGACAAAGCCCCGCTGGGAAGAGAGGGAGAAAGAGAGAGGAGGAAAGGCGGGATAAAAGCGGCCACCATTTGTCTCTCTCCGTGCCGCCAGAGCGCGCTCGTTTGCTTTCAATAACAGTGGCGTCGGCCACCGCTAGCTATCTTTTTGTGTGCCTCTTCTCGCGATGTTTCGTCTTTCTGCGGCGAAATTCTCGCCGCCCGTTTTAGGATCCCTCCCGTGCTTTGGTTTTGTGCAGTATAGCACCTTTTCATTTCTGCAAACCGCGGAAAGATCTTTCTCTCGCGCTTTTGAGCTCCCAAATGAAATCCCGTCTCTGGCTGTTTTTTCTTTCATCTCTTTCGTTTGCCCTCATATGAAGGCGATGATTCCGGAGCCCAGTCGTTTTCCTTATGCGATCCGTTTTGGGGGGCTACTGCTTCCCACGCTGTGTAAATTGGCTATGTGTTATGTTTATATTTTTTAAATAATTGAAAAAGCTTCGTAAATAATTCTTTTTTCTTTCTGTATCACGCATATATTTTCGTTTTCTAAGCGCGGCTCACGCTACGAATAAAATTACCTGGATTCATTTCACTTAATTTAATTTATGCGCCTTAAAAACTAAAAAAAACTAGACGCTTATTGAAAAAGAACTTCGTTTCAAATGAATTCATTGTCGTTTTCGCCATCAAGGTATTTCTGGACGAGCTAAGCTGTAGGCGTTTGTTTGGGAAAGGCAACGAACGCTGAAAAGCTGGAATTGTGACTCCCTGTGCCCACCGTTACTATCCAGGAAGTCCCATGCAATAAGCACGCATGTGCTGGACAAAACATTGTCATTGTGTTTGAACGCTTACTGAAAGATATAGGAAGATAAAAAATTGTTAAACTTAGCGAGAGAGCATAAGCGCGTATATTGGCATTAACCCACACGCATCACAGCATTCAGAGCTGGCAAAAAGCATGTTAGACTCGCAATGAAAACAAAAGGACTTGGACTATTATATACAGGTGTATTTTGCAGTATATCAATGCTCGGCCTTATACCGCCTGTGCAACCGTTCCGACCATAGGTGACCTGTATTTGGAGTTGCCGCCACATCTTACTTACTCAGCACTTCTCGCTTCTATCTATTAACATATGTTTAGATATCTGAAGGAGGCACGGGGGGCGGGAGGGGGGGGGGAAACATTCCACTCGGGTGAGGAGACACACCAGGTGGCGAGTGACTGGTTGTTCAGCCAACCAGAGATAGAGACAGAGGGAGAGAAAGAGAGAAATAACATTTAATAGCACCCGCCAAAAGATTGACGGGGATCCGAGGTGTACCTTGGTCGCAGCCATGTCCTCACCCTCAGCCGTCGACCGGGATCTTCTGGTTCTCTGCAGCGGCCAGGGCGAGAGGGATGACTTCACGTCGTCCCTTTTCTTCCTGTTAGAGAAGCCGTGTCTCCAAGGACTTATATGTTCTGTCAGGTTCTCCAAAGCTAGGACCCGTCCATATCGTATGGATCATGTCCACAATGCCCTCGCAACATTTCCACCTGGGGCTAAAAATGTCCGGGTGCCACTTGCTACAAAGCTGGGGGTTTGGGAATACTTCGGTTTGTAGCTTACGACACACAACCTCTTCGCTTTCGGTGAGCTGCTTACACGCTTTTGGAAGTACCGCTCTGCCTAATTTGTAGTGATTTGGAATTTCTTGGCACGCACTAAGATCGTCATCGAACTGTAGGGGCTCCTCATCGCGTGATGGGACGGGGTTTGCGTATGAGACGCCACTGGGATCCCGGGATGTAGCCAATCCTCGGGCCAGTATGTGCGCTTTATCGTTTCCCCTCAACCGTTGGTGCGCCGGTGTCCAAATGGCTGAAATGCGGCCCGCGTCAAAGGTCTTAATCGTTGTCTTTGAGTCACTAACCTGTTGTTGAGTTAGAGCCAGCGCAATGGCCAACTCCTCCGCCTCCGTTGCGGTCGAGTGTCGGGTGCTACAGGACTATGCCGGACACCCGTTTTCCCTAGTAGCTACCGAAACGCGCCCCGTGCCATCCGCGCATTCTGCGGCATCTGTATGCAAAACGTCCTGGCTGCCCTCAAAACGGGCTTGCAACGCTACTGCTCTATCCCTCCTCCGGCTCTCATGGTAGATGGGATGCATTTTTTTTTGGAAAGTGGAGGTATCTTTAATTTGTCCCTAATCTGTCTAGGAACCTTGTCAGTACGTCTGGAGCATGCTCGAGGCTCATGTCCCAGCTTTTCCAGTATGCTGCGACCAGTACGACTGTGCAAAAGTCTCTGGTATTGCGAGGTCGTTGCAGCCTTAATGATCTCTTCGAGGGTATTGGAAACTCCTAGTCTCAAAATTCTGTTCGTCGATGTATTAGGTGGTAAACTTAGTGTTATTCTGGTCACTTTACGAATGAGAATGTCGAGTTTGTCCTTTTCTGCCTTATGAAACCAGAAATACGGCGTCACGTAGACGATCCTGCGGATTATGAAAGCCAACCAAAATATTTTTTTTTCCAGAGTAGTTCAGGCGCCTTGTGCGCGTCCGAAAATTTGTGCTGAGGGGGGGGGGGGATATTATGTTAAAATAATTAAGATGTGTTTTTTATTCGCTCAGTGAATATTAGAAAAATCCTACGGTTTTCATCTGACTAACTTCTAGTCAATAGTGAAACAACAAAGTAGAGCGTTAGGACATTTCAGACCACGCAGCATGCGGCAGCAAGCGCTCGCTCAGTTTACTCTCGGGCTTTTACCGAAGCCAAACGCTCCAAAGTGAAGCACAGCTCGATAGCTAGCGACGTATTTTCAGAAAGTAGCCAGCAAATCACGGCGCAAGGTGTAGCGTGTGTTTGCTGAGTACGTGACGCAGGCAGTGAATGGGCGTTGTTTACTGGGTTTTTTTCTCAATACTTTTTGTAACTACCGCATGTGGCTATAACAGACCTGACATATCTGCTAGAGGCCTGGTCGACCGTTCGGTAGAACTGCCGAAGTACAGCGAGCTCAGAGCCCATCGAAGCCGGTTGTTGAGCGACAGTGAATTTCTCTCGTTACGCGCCACTCTGTTGGACGCCGAGCACGGCGAGACACGGGAAAGGTTTTAAAGCCCGCTTAACCCTGTTACACCCTATGCAGTTCGAGCGAAAATCTCCGGCTAAAAGCTCTCATGTCCTCCCAATTAAGCCTCTAGAGTGGCTCATGGCTTCTCTAAAAGCGCGTTCAAAGTACGAACCAGAAACGCATGAATCAGGTAGGGGCCTGGAATTAAGTTCGTCCTAAAGCCTTTGTCCCTGTTTATCCCCGCTAACGAGGAGCACAGTTTTGAGCATAGCCAGCAACTCAGAGGCTAGAAAGAATCTGGAGATGCGTTCCTGCTTAAACTTCACCCTCAGAGCGCTGTATGCGCGCTCAGGGATTTAAAAGCAGGCGTTTAGCCTCACGCATTGCTTCCTTTTTTTTTCACGTGCTTTTCTTCATTATATGCTACACCTGCGCGTTGGAGAAGAGGAAGTTTATCCGAGTGCTGGACTCTGACTAGTTTATGTAAGGTTACCTCGGTGACGCTGACGCTATCTGTTCGTAGTAAATCCTAATAACATGTAGTTAACTGAGAAGCAGTGCGTAAAATACTTACGAACCTTGTGTTCTATGCAGACCCGGAAAATCTAAACAAGAGTGTTGGTTAGGAAACTATTCTTCACAATGCCCACATTATCTGTAGAGGTATTTTATATCTACATAAAAATAAGCAAACGCAAACGCTGTGGTCACACACTTTCTGCGCGCGCACAGACACATAAAAAAAACTGGTAGCAAATTGGCCGTTTAGAACCCATGCTGCCATCTGTCGGCAAACCAAAAGTTTACTTTGGGCGGGCCCTACTCGCCTAAACCAGGCACAAAGTTCCAGAAAACACACGAGCCCGACTTGTCATGAGCTAGAAATGACAGTAGGCTCATGACGAGGCTGTCTCGTCCAAGACGGCTAGGGTGTTAATATACACGCGACAACTCGTTTCACGACTCAGTCCATTTTGTGCTTTCTCTTCGAAGCACTGAATAACTTTTGCTTTGTGGGTTAAGGATTTGAGGAAGTCGCGAACGAACGATGATGTTTTTTGTTAACAGCCAGCAGAGCACAGCCACTCACAAAAGAGCGTCGATACAATTCTGTTGAACACTTCGATCGAAAGAGTAGCATTCGTATAAAGATGCTGAGAAAAATCATCTGCTTGGATGTAAGCCGTTATTTTCATTCATATTGAAAGGTACAAAGCTTGATGATACTCTGAGCTTCGTTTGCGCTTTTGTTGATCACTGCATTTTACCTCTCTGCACAGCCGCTCACTACAGGCACACGACTTGGACAGCTGTGTTGTAGGAAAGGAAAGCAATTTACTCCGTACGCGCCTTAAAGGGGCTCTGAAACGCCTTCCGAGGAGAGCACATTAACTCACTTAATCACTGCACTGCGTTGCCATGAAAAGCTGAGCCAAATAATACTCTTCTACACGCAGCAGACGACCGACAATCACGCGTCAAAGTTGGCGAGCCCTTTCCGGCGACTTTTTCATGCTCGCGCCCTCCTCCGTCCCCCGCATCTGCGTAGACAAGGTGAGAGGTGGCCATTGGTTAGATTCTTTCAGACGAGAAGCAGCTACCGTGGTCGCGGCCAATAGGCCGCTTAGCTCCGGCGGGTTGGGAAGCTCCGCTCCCAGAGGGGGGTCGGCGAAGGAGCGCCTACTTTCCGGCGTGCAAAAAGTGACGAGAGGAGAGGGAAAGGCGCGAAGACGCTGAAATTCAAATTTTCACTACAGCTAACTAAGCTTCTACAAAGTTCATTTAAAAAATCCTTGCTGGACACTATTCGTGAAGCGGCGCGCTTCAATATCCCAGACATACCGCAACTTTATTAGAGCCTCATTCAGAGCCCCTTTAACGTTTCTAGGAGGGACTGGAAGGTTGAACCGAATGCGTGCTCATATGGGGACGCACTAGCTGCCGAGACGGAGTTCAAATCCTTAGCCACAGTCGATGGAGGAAGCAGAGCAACAAATCCAGCACGCAGCAATAGTTCAATGCGACTTGAGTAAATATATGCGATCTAGGTTGATCAGGAGACTTTCACTGCAGCATGCGCTTGTTTGCCCGGCCATTGTTTTCCCGCGCAACAATAGAGGAATATTTTGTTCTCAAGTATTTTTGCTCAAAAATTAAAAATAAGATACTGGAAAACGCACGCTCGCTGAGAAGGCTCTCTAGTTTCACTGACTTCCTGAACAGGGCCATTAGATGTATTTTCGTATCATTCATTTGCAAGAGGTATCAGCGTGGCAGTATATTTAAAAGTGCACAAATATTTGTTTGCGCTTTGGATCATCACGGCACAGTTTAGTTATTCATTGGGACAATGTCTTGCACATCCACACTGGGGCTTCACTGTAGAGGAAAATAGCGAAAAAAAGCATGAATTAGAAGAAGCAGGTTATACAAAGTACAAAGATATAGACGAAGCCATTAATTTTTAGAGGAAAAAAAAAGAGAGTAGAAAGGAAAAGTGAATCAGTGCAGAAGACAACAAAATAGAGTGAAAAAAAGTACTTATCGAAGTACAACAGTCACTCGGATATAGAGAAACTTTATAAATCAGCAACGAATATATTGAGCAAAGCATACTTGTAAATGCAGAACCGAAAATGCAGCAGTCATTCTAAAAGGAAGTTTCGGAAAGCAGCAGAAAAGCATGCACAGTCGTCGTAATGAAGGGCTGTGGGTAAAAGTAAGTATAAATATTTCGTGTGCGTTATTTTTAATTAGCTTAACTTAGAATCAACTATCGTTGATAAGTTCTTTCGTTGTGTTTTTCTTTCGGGGGAGTATTTTACCTTGCGCATACAAAAAATCACTTACTTAAGCCACTTTTAACCCTGAAAATATTAACTTCAGCTTTTCTCTAGCTATTTACACAGCTATTTTGTTTCACTTGGTTATCGAAAGGAACTTTTCTTAACTGTTGTTTCATACAATGACGACCGTTTATTTCAAACGCCATGTTTTCTTTTTTGCTTGCATAGCATGACCACTACGGTTATCAACAAATTTTTCTGAAGCATTTCATTTTCTTTGTCGTCAAACATATTCCTGTTTTTCGCATGTGTAAATGACACACCAAATATGACTAAAGGCAGCCTATAAATATTCACCCACAAAAAGTTATCGAGAGTGTGAGATGTCAACCTTTCGTAAACCTTAAGGGACTGTTTCGTAAAAAGCAGAATGTTGTTTCTTGCTCCGTGCAGAGATCTCGCAATTGTAGCTCTTCTCAAAGTAGATGGCCATAAATTTGTTTAACCTTAAGGCTGAAATTATTGCTGTTGCTTAAGGGGGCTCGAATACTGGGAGGTTTACGCTCTGGCTTGTTCGTAAGCGTGTACCACATTTCCTACATGCTTTTAGAGTATCTGAAACTTGCTAAAACGTTTGAGTGCCGATGTTTGTGGAGAGATATATTTGCAAACTCTGTAGTGTATGATACTGATGTCGTTTGGACGAGACGCAAACATATTTGTTCCAAAAGCTGTGAATTCTAGCATGACGCAGCAAAGTCAGTGAGACTCGGAGGCAGCTCGCCCATGCAGAATGGCAAGGTTGGGAACATGAGAAGGGGGGGGGGGGGGGGTCTTTGACTTTTGTTCACGAAGGTACTTCTGTGCGGCCAGCGACAGCGGACCGGTGATGCTACCATTCCGAGGCATCTATTGGCTCTCTCAGGGAATTAGTGTTTACAGCAAAGAATTGGACTGGCATTCTTACAGTTCGCCGACGCTTCAAAGCAGGCCCATTCCCACTTTCATATTCGCTTCCACACGGAAACACTATGCGAGACGGCTGCCCTCTTGGACACGTTGTACGAATGCTAAATGTGTTGCCGTCAGTGCCACGTGACGGAGCCACACGCTCATTGTGACAGTGCGATAAAAGTGCAGCTATAGAGGGCCCATAACGAAAATTACCTTTCACTGCGATTGAATTATTTTTCATCAATGCTTTTTTCATATGTGGCAACGTTTAGCGACCTGCTCCAGCCGTGCGAATAGCAAGCGTTTACTGCTGAACAAGCCCGTCGCATTCTGTCTGAAAGACAGAGTAAATGCAAATACATGATTTCCTCCGTCACGAGCACCGCTTGTTCGCGTGCATCGCATTTGCAGCAGGGCAATATATTAGCAGCGCCTCATTCGAAAGCGATGTTGTATGCCTGCGTGAAAAATACCACGCAGAGATACTGGTACTGAGAACCAATTAAGGCACTTGGAACGATGCTTTTCGGAGACGTGTGGGAAAAAAAAAAAGCCCCCAACGATTGTTGCAACGAGCACGGAGCTCACCCTCGTTGACTTGTCCCTCCTTCTCTGTACACCCCCCTCCCTTCCGTCCCCCATCGGACAGCAGAATCGGGCGGAAACCTGAACGCTTAACGAGAGAGACCGTCGCTGGACACTGATGGCCCGCTAAGAGATGAAAAAGGTAGACGCGGGAAAGGCACTAAGGCTGCCTTTCGTTATTGTATAGTCCCAACGGTGCAGGACTTATCGACTACGCAACAAGGCACACAAACCAATGGCACACAAACCTGCGAGCACACAAACCAATGGCAATCAAGCCCGCGTGCGTTAAACCTAGCGCCTACATCCTGAGATGAAGAGTAGAACACGCAGAACGGAACGGGCAGGCAACGCTCAAGAGAAGTGCTGTTAGGGCCGGTGCGTTTTCGAAACGGCGGTTAGTCACGTCACAGACCTAAAGCAGCTGATTGCTTTCGGGAGAAACGACGGGTGAGCACGTTAGCAAGTTCCTTCGAGCAAAGCTGGTGAGTTCTGGGCTATCCTGCCTGGCTTTTCTCATTGTGATGTTAGCCTCTCGGAATCTTCATTTGTGTCACGATTGTACATTATTGACTGGCATGCTCCCGCTATGTAGTTGCAGGTGCTTGCGCATGCGTTTTTTTAAACCTTTGACACCGAGAAAAGCTAACCCTATGGGACCGGAAGACAACGAATGTGCGGGTGGGGAGGACAAAACTGTTATTGCCGGCATAAAGGCCGCGTACAGTAGGTGAAACCTGAATATTTCACTAGAGAGAATTGAAGGCTGGGCGGACTTCAATGACTTCTTCTTTTCTCATCGAAGAAGTACGCAGAAATGAAAAATTTCGAAGGACGGAGTCGCTGTCGGCATTCAATATGCGTCAGTGTAGGGGAATCAATACATGCTGCTCAAGTATTTCATTGAATATCTCGACACCTGAGACAATTCTCAAAAAAACCTAGCAGTTTTCATTCACCACAATAAATAAGAACCACTGCTATCTTAAATATGATCTTAAAGAAAAATGGTGGAACTTGCGTGAAATGTTTGTCAGCAAAAATACTTTTTGGTGATGCAATGCACAAGAATCTATGAAAGACTTGTAAGGGCTTGCTTAAAGCTTGAAAACAGATGGTCGAGTTAAGTCCGTGCGACAGGAAAAAGGCTTTGCCATCTAGCACGCTGCCCGTATAATCCATTAATATATTAATATACAAAGCCAGTTTTAAACAATGCGCCAAAACGATCAAAACACCAGACTGCGGTTGATGCGATACGATATCGTTAGTGGCAGTAAACTGATAAATATTTCTGTACCTGCATGTAGAGCTACGTTTTTATGAATATTATGTACATTCTGGGTCAAAAGTTTTCAGTTCAAAATCTTTTCGCGTCAGCCGCATAATGGAGCCATCACTGCCCCATTAAAGATCAAAAGGCCTTGAAATTTAGGAGAAGGTTTCTTAGCGGAATAGAATCTTGCTGCTTGACGTGTACTTTGAATGCTTCGTGTAGCGCAGCATTGAAGGGACATTCATTCCACTACTGGTGAACGCTGTGGCCTGAAGGCTTTTGGCGGGGGAGTGCAGTTCAAGCTGTAGTTCCACTGCATAGGTTTTGAAGAAAAAAAATGCCTCCGGAGAATAAATACTTGACAGCAATAAGCATTCACAATACAAAAAGATGAGCAAAATACCTTTCTTGATGGCTACTGAATGAAGCAGATCGTTTATTCCGCCTACCCCCCTCCCCTGTATTGAAACTAATGTTAAGTTATCTCTATTGAAGCTTAAATGCTGCAGTAATGTAGAGAATTAATTCTTTGACTACAATACTCATACCATGAAGACAAGCAAGATTACGATATCTACATCCTCGTCAGCCCCCGCGTACTCCCTATAATGAAAATTTTGTCTTTTACAGGATTAAACAGAAAACGCTTTACTTCTGTTTCATAAACGTTATTGGAAGCAATAGAGAACTCACTGGGCTTCAGCGTAGTCAGCTTTTCAACGACTGTGTAACAATAGAGGCGCTGTGAGCAGCCTTCCAAATTGGTCGACTTGTCTTTATCAGATTTCGCCTCCAAACACTGTCAAATAGCTCACAAGTTTCTCGTGCATTACTATGAGATTATTTTTAATTTTGATTTAAATACTTGTCCCGTTGAGCATGTATTCATTTATATATACGTGATAAGGTGTTCCGCACTTCTGCAGGCTCAGGCCTCAGAAGGCCGCAACATGAAACATGGAAAAAACTAATAAGGAAGGAACTGTTGGACTTGCGGCTGCAATATTGTTTGTCTAGATTCATTGGAACACCCAGTTTCGAGAAATGTATTCGGATCAACGGTGACAATCCGAGCTTTTGGTCGGGCCTTACGATGACATTTCCCATGATTGTAATATTAATGGAGTTTCGCACATAAGACGCATGCAGACCTTTGTGCGAGTGTGTAGACGGGCTGCGTGGTAGGAACAGCGCAACCACAACGCTGTCTACTAACCACTATACGATCACGGCTGTCCTGGGTCTCTGCACAATCCACAGCAGCTGGATGTTCGCCACTTGCTGTGGACTTGTGTGGGACAACGGCTTCAAGGACGCATATTTTACAGGAAGTGGGACTAACGGCGACAAGGGAGGAGTTCTCCAAGTGGCTGACCAACAACAATAAGAGCAGGAGCGTTCTTCGGTTCCTGCACGAAAGTACCTTACATGGTCATAGCCAACAATTCTGAACAAAATAATTTTTGAACGAGAAATAGTTTAAGAATGCAGTTTTTTCACATATAGCAAGATTTCACTATAATAATCATTATATCCGCAGATCTTCCTTCGGCAGGCTTGCATTTTGCTATTGATGTTTTTGATATCGTCGAACGCGTTCCCCATTGTTTATTTTATGGCAGTCTTAACTGCTTGAAGCGAGCGGTGGAAAAACTTTAATAGAAAGATTGCGCTACATATTCGAAGAATGAACCAATATCTTCAATATTTCTACATCAGTACGTAACAATTTTCCGATATTCAAAATGTTTTTCCAAGAAAGTTGGACATGTTTCTATTCTATACAGCGAACCCGTTACGGCAGTTGTGCAAAAAGAAAGGAACAGCTCAGGCAGCGTAGGGGTGTCCAGGAAGCGCGAGCGTCCCTCTGTCGCGTACGAAAAAGTCGACGCTCGAGGTTGCTTACAGCAGAAATGCAAGTCAAAGCATTATGCAAAAGCACATCACATATGTACCTCATTATGCAGCGAATTGTGCAACGTGCATCATAAAGAGAGTGCAGAAGTTAGCCGTATTACGATTTTTTTTGCGAAGCATAGGCTGAATACAATCACACTCGAACGGAGTGCTGTGTGCGTGTGACGGCACTGCTCCGAACAATGCTTCCAGCAGCCTGCGTTGCGGAAGAATCGCCGAAACAGCACAAGGAGTCTGCCGGGCGATCGGCTCAATGCCCCCGTAGCAAAGTCGACGTTGCCGAGTAGGCGATCTTTCCGCGGACGCAAGCATGGCGCACGCCATGATGGACGGACGGGCTCGCGTCCGGAAGCGATGCGTGCGATTGCTTTCCGGGAGTCCGGAAACGCCCGGAACACGCAAGCGTGCTTTGCCTGGCTGTGATATTTCTTTTCTTTTTCTTCTTCCTGGCTCATGGTATCGCGGAACAAAGGGCTCACCGAAGGATAGATTCTATTACCATAGGTGGCGGCGGCGGAGCGTCTGTGTGATTACTCGTGCGATGGTCTTGTGTGGACATACGTTGGGTTGGGCTCCCTAAAATAAATGAAAAGAAAGTCTCTCCGCGCACACCGTCGTAATCTTGTGCAGACAGCGTTTCCGCGCGTTTCCGGCGCATAGCAAATTAGCTTAGCCTCTCGCCGCAATATGTGAATCCATTCACGATATAAAGGCGCAGACATTTTCATTGCGCCGTTAGGACCTTCAATTTCGGGTGTAAATAAAAACGGCGCCTCACACTGAAAGTTATAAGGCTTTAAGCCCGCCTCCTGCGTTGTAAATTGCTCCATGATTCTGTCACTCCCTCTATAATTGAGAAGACGCAGAATACATTTCTGTTTTATTCAAACGTTTCAATTCCTTGCCGCAGCGTGGTGCGCGCTGTATCGAACACTAAATCCTGCTGTCAACATAGCAATAGCCACTGCTTACCACGCGTGATGGCTTAGCTCAGCTCTATCACTAAATTGCATTGCTCATGAATGATTTTTTTAAAGCTCAACTTACGGCAGCTGGGGTTCAAGAAACATTCAGCAGCAATATCTTTGCCTGATAAACAAAAAAAGGCGGATCTTACGCGGCTGTCATTTTGAACTACATGCATGTAGTTTCCGGCTTGCCTTCTCTTTCAATTGTTAGAAACTATTTGGAGGGAGGGGCATGAGGAGGGGGGGGGGCGCAGGGGTTTGCATCGAGACTTGGAACACTGTCGTCGAAAAGCGCTGGACAGACTTCTGGCGCGAGAAAAAGAGATTTATGGTACTCCATACAACGTACGTAGCGTGCGAAAGACCAGCGAACTGCTACCGTGTTTCACTGTTGCAATTCACGTCAGTGGACGGTAAAAATCCGCACCGGCCCTTTTTTTAATATATAGCGTGCCTCTTGCCATCTTTCCTGAGAGGCTCTACGCAGAAAACGCTCAAGAAACACGCTAAGTTCCACGACTCCCGCAGCAAACGAAGGCTGGTGTTCTCGAGCGTGAGGCAGAGCTCTCTATTCGGTCCTCTCCTTGATCGGGGCGCCCGCAGTGGGTATGGAAATGTGGACATAGAGAGCGCGGTCTGGCTTATGTAAAGCAGCGCACTCTGGCTGAGTAAAAGGAGACGAGAGCGTACGCCCTCATCTCGTCGTCAATGAGAATGGAGAGTGCGCCTCACGCAGTCTTCTACGCACTCTATGGGCGCCGCGCCTCGCGTCCTGCCAGCATCTCTCCATTTAGCTTGCCTACGATGACTCGCCTGTGCTTCCCGCTTATTTGCATAGCATCTACGCATAGGGGTCTCGTCTGAAATGCGCCAGGCTAAGGCTGTGGATGGGAGGAACGGGTTCTCGGGGCTTCGCGCATCGTTCCTTGCGCTTCGTGCATATGGAGCGTTGCTGTTGATAAACTTTGGTGGATGCGGTAAGATGAAAGGGTCTGCAGCCAGCGCCTTCTATAAGCGGGATTTGCGGATTAGTAATCACAGTGTAACGTGTTTTGGAATGAAGAGCGAATATAGATCACAAAGCACTTCTTCGTTAGGAAGATGCCTGCGGGAAAAAAAGAAAAAAAAGCTGCCATGATTGGATTAAAAGGATGAACCTGTTAGCTGGTTTGTCTACGGGGGTGGCAGAATGTTTCTGTTGCAAAAGAGATACAATACTTTGTACGATAAATACACTATGCTTTATGCAATGCAATATTTGACATTAGCACGGCTTTTAAACAGATGAAGTATATTGTAATGCCGAAATCAGGCGTTGTATTTGAAAAACTCTGTTGTGTCGCCACGCTCAAGCGCGCATATGGCTAATAACGAGTTTCTGAATGGCTCTATTGTTCAGAGCTGCACCCAGCTTGTAATTCGTTATAATTCGTCTTATTGTTTCTCATCCAATTTATGACGAAAGAAGAGTGTACAATATGGTTAACTAAAAGAGAGATATTGCTTGCTAGCCTATATACCATTCGCACGAAGCAAGTATTTTTGAATTTCATTGTCTATTTTACGATTTCTTGTGCATTTAGCCGAATTCGCCGCAGTACGATAAAAATGCGGTGTCTTCACTGCTTGTGAAAGGGGCGTGAGTTAATCTGCGATTCACTTGGCCAGGAGCATAAAGCTGGGGGAAAACACTCGTGCCTGACTTAGTCGTTTCAACGCGATTTATTGGTGAGTTCTGGGGGTGTGCAGTTCTGCAAGAAGGGTTGTGGCAAGACTGGACGTTGGCGAGCTTGACCGATCGTAATTTCTCTCATAGATTGCGCTAGGAGTCGATCGCTCCGCCTGGTGGAAAAGTTATGTTAATTTTTCGAACCGCTCAGGGTATTCTTGACTGGCCGCGCTGGATGCGGAAAGACTTTCGTTTTACGCATGGCTAATAAAGGTAACGCTGGTTACTTCAACGTCTTGCAGACGGTGGAGGCCTTTTTTTTTTGCTTTGGGCTAGGCGCAAGTGCTTCGTTGTGTCTCTTGTGCAGACTTTCACGCGTTCAACGACCAACAGTCCGCACGAGCTACTTAGTACCACAAGGAGACTTTAACACAAATAAACTTATAATTTCTCACAAGAAGGACCAGGCACTGGTTTTAGTTTTAGTTTGTGAAAGAACTGCAATTAATGTTCATTGTGCATGTGCACCCTTAGAGCAAAGTGTCCAAGCTAAAAGGTTTTAAAATTCACCTATATAGTAGGCTCTTACGGTAACCCAGTAGATACATACCTGAGAAGAGCACGCACAACTTTCGTCCTCATCTTTCAGGATCTTTGGATGTTTAAGGGTTATCAAGGGACTGCACAAGAGCTATGGTCTGGCGGCTGTTGACCGAGGCACATAGGAACCAAATCATGTTCTTTGCTCTTTATGTCCCTAATCACCTGTTCTTGCTTAGCCCCCAGAAGCGACCGATGAGAGCCACTTTTTTTTCTTTCCCGTACACAGGCGCCCGGTGCGTGGCCATCTGGAAGCTGTCGGTGCCCCGCTGGGTGCAGAACGGCACCGAGGAGCCCGTGCTGTTGGACTGCGAGTACGTGTACAACGAGCTCGACGTTCGCCTCGTGGTCAAGTGGTTCTTCAACGACCTGCTGGAGCCGGTGTACCAGTGGATCCCCGAGCTGAACTCGCGCCAGGCGAGCGGCATCCTGACGGGCCGCCTGGACGACTCGTACACCGTCGGTGGGCCCCGGGACTCGCAGTACCGGGCACTGCGCATAATCCGGCCCACCACCGAGATGAGTGGCCTGTACACGTGTGTCGTCTCCTCGATGGCCGGCTTCGACTCACAACAGCAGTCCATGATGGTCTATGGTGAGTGTGCCCCGGGGCGGCCCTGTCTTCATTCGCTGCTGTCGGCGGTGACGGGGGAAAAGTTGCATGGTTTTAACGTATTTAAACCGAGTAGAAGTGACCTTGAGGATGCGAAGGTCGCACCATCAGGGTGAGAAGGACACCCTTAAGTTCACGCTTATTTTAGCTACCGCTGGCGCGACGCTCCTGCGAGCAAACCTGAGCTTACCCAAGTTATTCTGAGGCTTCACGTTAGATTGTTGGTTGGAACCGTGTTAGGTAGTGATTTTCAAAATCATAAACTAATCTGTTTGAGCTTCGCTGGGCCGTTCTCGCACTCCGTACAAGTCTGTGGAAGACTGGACATCTTCTCCTTGTGGGTGAAGAACAATATGTTAACTGAGAATATTTAAGCTGTGTATCTCAAATTAAGCAGTGAACTTGTAGCGCCTGCGCAGATTCCGTGCCAGAGGTTGGTAGGCAGTCGTCTCATAGTTGTGGAGAATCTTTTCCGTGGTCATGCTGAACGTAAAAGTGCAAAAAACAAGGACGTAGAATAAGACACACAACACGCGTCTTAGTCACGCGGTCATAGTCACGCGAGTCAATCTGTGCGAAGAAAAGCAGAGGCCACAAGCGGTCGCGAAGAAACCTGCACCACGCAAGTAAGTCCTCGCCAAAAAGTTGGAAAGATCACCACGTTTGCCTCTGGGTATTGCAGCGCAGCACCAATGGCATCTTCAGCCTTCCGGGCTTTTAGAAACGACGGGGAGCTTTTATCATTGCTTCTTTAAAGGTTCAGTGCTCTATGTAGTCGGCAGACATCAAAACTTCGAACTTTTTGCAATAGCTGCAAGAAAATCTATCACCATCATCATCAGCCTGGCTACACCCACTGCAGGGCAAAGGCCTTTCCCATGTCTCTCCCATTTACCTGGTCCTTTGCCAGCTGCGCCCACCCTATGCCTGCGAACTTCTTAATCTCATCCGTCCAGCTAACCTTCTGCCGCAACCTGCTACGCCTGCCTTCTCTTGAAATCCACTCTGTAACCCTTAAGGACCAGCGGTTATCTTGCCTTCGCATCATATGCCCTGCCCAAGCCCATTTCTTCCTCTTGATTTCGACTAAGGTGTCATTAACCCACGTTTGTCCCCTCACCCACTATGCGCGCTTCCGGACTCTTAACGCTGTACCTATCATTTTAGCAAGAAAATTAGTCCTGAAACTCCAGTGAGATCGATGTAACTTGCCTAAAAGTAAACGAAGCGCATAAAATTCGTCTCTGCAGTGCTGCTCCAGCAGATGACGCGCTATAAATAGAAAGCTCTGCTTAACAACAGCATTGAGCGCTGCTGGTCTAGCTGATCGCGCACGACGCGTTCTCTGAGCGAAGGCGGCTTCATTATCCCGATCGCCTATTTATGCATTCATCTTCACGGTAACGTCTTTTGACACGCCCGATAGAATAAAAATAATAAAATGGGAAAGCTCTGTAGGTTTCTCCGCGCGGTATCTCGAAGCTGAATCTGAACTGCGATCGAAGGAGAATCCGAAAGATCCGGTCGCCGCCCACGCAGAGGCGTTGAACTGAAGCGGATACGATTCGAGTTTCGCTCTCCAGTTCGTAACACACCGTGAGCGTATGCGTGAAAAAAAGAAATGTACTGGCTATTTACTCGAGTGCACTGTGAATTCATTCCGCTGTTACAGGAAAGACCGGGAGTGCATAAAGCTTACGAAAAAGCGCTTGCACAGGTTATAGCAAAAACAAAAAAAGAAACGCGAGGACAGAATGGAGGGATAAAATGGGAAACACAGCCCGAATTCGAAACAGTCAGTGCTTTCTTCCAACATGCGAAACCAATCCGGCCTTCTGTCGAGCTGTGGCCGCTGCTTCTGCATCGGACGAAAAGAAACAGAGGCTCCAAAAATATTTTAAAAAATCAAGAGGAGACAACAGTGCGGGCCAAGCAGCCGGCGAGCCGTAAGAGTGGAGAGAAGAGGTGGAGTAAGATGGAGGATTGCAAGAATAGGACGAAGATTGAACTGGAAGAAGTGGACGGGGCATAAGAATGACAAACAACGAGAAAAAAAGTGAAAGAAAAATTCTGAGGCTGAGTCCGCTCGCAGAGGTGTGGAAAGCTGGATGAAGAGAGGCTCGCAAGAGAGATATCAAATATGTAAAGAAGGGAGAATGGGGGGAAAGGGAGCCGAACAGGCGGACGAGAGAAGACAAAGTGTTCCGAGGAATGCGAGGGACGGAAACAAGATAGGAGGCTCCGAAGAAAAGGCGAGAAATGCGCCAAGTGTACGGACGTCAGCGGAAGGGAAGGAAGCAGCGGGAACAAAAGATGGAAGGGCGACGTAACGGGTGAAACGGAGAACGGGAAGAATGGCTATAAAGTGGGGAAGAAAGAAAAAAATAAAAGGCGCGACGGGATGGAAAGGAAGAGAAAGTGCAACGGGGCGTTGTTTGTGGGCGCGGTGGCGTTCGAGTGGCAATAAAAGCCACCGCCACGCTGTGGCAAGAGAAGGCTCAACATGCACGCGAGCTGCCGCAATTCCCCCCCCCCCTTCCTCCTTTCTCTTTTCTTCCTTCCTCGGTCGAGGTACGCTGCAATTCAAATGCGCAAGCTGCTAGTACAACGTGGGCGGAAAAGCGGCCGGCCAATTGTTGAAACAGCTGGTCCTCCCATTGTTTTGCGAGGGCTTCGGAGCGAAGTTGCCGTTTTTGTTTCTTTTTATTCTTTGTCTTACGGTGCTTTCCCTCCATCGTCTGGGTAGCCTGCGTCTTACTCGGCGCGCGTCGGGGTTTACGAGTTGTCGTGTGCGATCGGTAATTTCTCTTTCTGCGTCCGCTGCTTTAAGTCAAAACTGCTCCGCCTTCCGACAGGTGGCGACTGGTAAGAGTGGCGAAAATGTCGAAGTTTCAGCGGACCTTCTGCCGTCTGGTGTTTGCCGTTTGTTTCACAGCCGATGCAGCGAAGTTCCTAAAGTTTGACTGTTAGTCTGGCGCGGCGTGGCTGTGTAAACATGAGAACTTCCTAGGGAAGTTTGCGTGCAGCCGTTCGATGAGAAAGGTTGGAACTTTTGGTCACTGAATTATTTTCAACGCATAACCTTGGCCAGTGAAAAAGAACCTTCTTTCTGTAAATCAGCTATTTTTGGAGCTCAGTCTGCGAAGTGTTGACTTTTCAATATGTGCACTTCTTTGATCTGATTCGTACTTCTTATTACTCTTTTCTCGTTACCCCCCAAAAAGAAAGTTTTTAACTCCAGACTATACGTCGCCATTTCTATTTTCTGTCGCCGTCCTAATACAACGGTTCTTTCTTGCACCTTACGAAACCAAAATCAGGTGGTAATAAAGGTAGCTGTTTTAGTACATGCAGGCTACTGCCCCCATGGACATCTGTGTTCGTTTTCGGTCTTGCGTTAAGGAACTTCTGAAGAAAGTAGTAAGGGCCACCGAGCTATAAAATATCGCGTTGTCAAATAAACGTGCGACGTTCTATCCTGATGAGTAAGAACCAACATTCGGCCCGATGAGTTTTAGCGTATACCTGAGGGATGGCAGGAGCCACACGTAAAGGATGAAATGAAAAAGAATAGCAACGGCTTTGTTTGGTCCAAGGGACCGGGGAGAAATGCGTTGGGCGAGTGAGCCGAAAGGTGCTTATTTATTCAGCCGGACTGGAGTCCCGCGACAGCCGCGGTCAAGCCCGCACCTGTCGTTCGTCGAGTTTTTCCAAGCTCTTCGGGAGAGTGTGCTGTCGATTGTCTCGCTCGGAAGGGAGTGCTGTGACAATATTGGCGCCGAATACTCGCCATCCAATTTCAGTTGACAGCGTTGGCAACTCTGCCGTCAGGAAGTTGAGAGACTGGCAGAGTGGTGTTCAAACAAGACTGACGTTGCAGTGTACACAGTTATGTTTGAAGTTTGGTCCCATAGAGTGCTGTTTTTGCTGGAGGTCACATGCCTGTCTAGTCGGTGTTCTTCATAACCCCACGCCCGAAATTCCAGTGCTAGGCCCTGCTGCCTTCCAATGTAAGCAAGGCCGAGAGAGCTGAATTTACTGGCGGCCAATGAAGTGCAAGCTAGATGATCACGTAATGCTGCCTTCATAAGCAAAGAAACCGCGAAGAAATTAAGTAGTCACGATATTTCACGAACGTAAGGATGAGTATAATATTGAGGACTCAAGATTTGAGTCTTGCTTTTTTTCACGTACGACTTCTTTCATTAGGCATCGTCTAAATGCTGCTATTGTGATGTATTAGCCGCCGTTGAAGATAGATAGATAGATAGATAGATAGATAAATAGATAGATAGATAGATAGATAGATAGATAGATAGATAGATAGATAGACAGACAGACAGACAGACAGACAGACAGACAGACAGACAGACAGACAGACAGACAGACAGACAGACAGACAGACAGACAGACAGACAGACAGACAGACAGACAGACAGACAGACAGACAGACAGACAGACAGACAGACAGACAGACAGACAGACAGACAGACAGACAGACAGACAGACAGACAGACAGACAGACAGACAGACAGACAGACAGACAGACAGACAGACAGACAGACAGACAGACAGACAGACAGACAGACAGACAGACAGACAGACAGACAGACAGACAGACAGACAGACAGACAGACAGACAGACAGACAGACAGACAGACAGACAGACAGACAGACAGACAGACAGACAGACAGACAGACAGACAGACAGACAGACAGACAGACAGACAGACAGACAGACAGACAGACAGACAGACAGACAGACAGACAGACAGACAGACAGACAGACAGACAGACAGACAGACAGACAGACAGACAGACAGACAGACAGACAGACAGACAGACAGACAGACAGACAGACAGACAGACAGACAGACAGACAGACAGACAGACAGACAGACAGACAGACAGACAGACAGACAGACAGACAGACAGACAGACAGACAGACAGACAGACAGACAGACAGACAGACAGACAGACAGACAGACAGACAGACAGACAGACAGACAGACAGACAGACAGACAGACAGACAGACAGACAGACAGACAGACAGACAGACAGACAGACAGACAGACAGACAGACAGACAGACAGACAGACAGACAGACAGACAGACAGACAGACAGACAGACAGACAGACAGACAGACAGACAGACAGACAGACAGACAGACAGACAGACAGACAGACAGACAGACAGACAGACAGACAGACAGACAGACAGACAGACAGACAGACAGACAGACAGACAGACAGACAGACAGACAGACAGACAGACAGACAGACAGACAGACAGACAGACAGACAGACAGACAGACAGACAGACAGACAGACAGACAGACAGACAGACAGACAGACAGACAGACAGACAGACAGACAGACAGACAGACAGACAGACAGACAGACAGACAGACAGACAGACAGACAGACAGACAGACAGACAGACAGACAGACAGACAGACAGACAGACAGACAGACAGACAGACAGACAGACAGACAGACAGACAGACAGACAGACAGACAGACAGACAGACAGACAGACAGACAGACAGACAGACAGACAGACAGACAGACAGACAGACAGACAGACAGACAGACAGACAGACAGACAGACAGACAGACAGACAGACAGACAGACAGACAGACAGACAGACAGACAGACAGACAGACAGACAGACAGACAGACAGACAGACAGACAGACAGACAGACAGACAGACAGACAGACAGACAGACAGACAGACAGACAGACAGACAGACAGACAGACAGACAGACAGACAGACAGACAGACAGACAGACAGACAGACAGACAGACAGACAGACAGACAGACAGACAGACAGACAGACAGACAGACAGACAGACAGACAGACAGACAGACAGACAGACAGACAGACAGACAGACAGACAGACAGACAGACAGACAGACAGACAGACAGACAGACAGACAGACAGACAGACAGACAGACAGACAGACAGACAGACAGACAGACAGACAGACAGACAGACAGACAGACAGACAGACAGACAGACAGACAGACAGACAGACAGACAGACAGACAGACAGACAGACAGACAGACAGACAGACAGACAGACAGACAGACAGACAGACAGACAGACAGACAGACAGACAGACAGACAGACAGACAGACAGACAGACAGACAGACAGACAGACAGACAGACAGACAGACAGACAGACAGACAGACAGACAGACAGACAGACAGACAGACAGACAGACAGACAGACAGACAGACAGACAGACAGACAGACAGACAGACAGACAGACAGACAGACAGACAGACAGACAGACAGACAGACAGACAGACAGACAGATAGATAGATAGATAGATAGATAGATAGATAGATAGATAGATAGATAGATAGATAGATAGATAGATAGATAGATAGATAGATAGATAGATAGATAGACAGATAGATAGATAGATAGATAGACAGATAGATAGATAGATAGATAGATAGATAGATAGATAAAGAGCAGGAGGGAAAGGCAGGGATGTTAACCAGAAAGGGGTTCCGGTTGGCTAACCTGCACTGGGGAAGAGGGATTAGGGGACTAAAAGGAGGAAGAGAGAAGAGAAAAAAGGCATAACACACACACGCACAACGCTGTCACAATTTGTCACTCAATCCAGTCGCTCAACGGCGGCTTAGGGGCAAAGGAATGCCCCATGCTAACCGCTTTTCGCCGTCACGGACCAAGCCGTTAGCCGCCGTTGAAATTTAACGGCTTGTTGAATAGGGAATCCGCTCTTGCCGAGGTAGAAAAGATCGCTAAGAGAATTAGAATAATTAATTATATTATGCTCGTTCAAAGCAATGGACTGTGAAGCCTATTGTAGTGGAGGACTTAGGAGTAATTTCAACAACCTGAGGTTAGCCAGTCACAAAAATATGGTTATATGGACATTTCTGCAATTCGTCTCCATATCAGTGGAGCTGATTTAACCTGTCAACTTGGCCACAGGAGTCCAGTTCCACAGCTACTGAGCAACGGAGTCGAACAAACTTTACGGGATGATAGGACGAGATTATATGGATCTCAAACTTCAGAGAACATGTCGTGTTCCGTCACAATTGTTCCTGACCAGTCTGCTCACGCATCGCATGGAAAATAAATGGATAAAATCGCATGCCAGCGGCAACAAAGAAAGTGCATGAAAATAAAAAAAACACTTCTCTGGAATATTCAGGTCACAGTGCGCGCATATAGTCGCCGTTGTGACACCAGTGCCACCGTATCGAGGATTGTAGCTTCTTAGTAAAAGAAGAGATGTAGAGGTGGAACTACGGAGGACAACAAGAACAACTAGAGTATGAAAAATAGGATATACAGATGATTTTATTTCCGCCTCTGCTTCACTTGAAAGTTCTATTTCAGTGCAAAAAAAATAATTTATGCAACTGTAGTGGAGTAATTTTTTCCAGAGGTGGACATATTATATTAGCCTTTTAGCTCTGACTTCCTTTTTTCGTTTTCATAGAGAGTTATAAAAAAACGTACAACTTGTCACCCTTTAACCATCATTATATTATTGATGAAAACGGCCGTCGAGACTCCCGACAGACTTTTTGACATTCTTAGTGAACTTGTAGGGCAGTGGCAATATTTTAGTGCGGTAGAAACCAGAAGCGCTGACTAGTCTGAATACTTAGCCAAAATTCATGAAATGCGCACAGTTAATATTAAGCGATACTTCGTAGCAAACCTAAAATGCAGTAAAAAATTTGAAACTCTTTGATTCTTATGTAACTCGACTACTCTACACAAAACTGATAAAACGTTGTGATGTCCTAGTGGTCATGGTCAGGTTTTTTTGTTGTCAGTTTCCATAGCTCATTTACTAGAAGTGAATCTGAATACGATGACTTCGCACAGCAAGTGGCTGGCTATTAGAATGCTTTTGTTCGCAGTGATGTAGTCACTAGATGGTCGTGACTGCCGAACGCAGTACAAAAGGTCACACCGGACAATCCGGATTCCTATATTGCCTGGAAACAGGGTCCATATCACCGTTAACTACTTGATTTCATTAGATCAGCCCACTTTTTTCATTTATTTGAGCATCTTCCTCATCTCTCATTTCATAACTTTTATGCCCTGAGGAAAAATACCGCTTGAAAAAAAAAAAGGTCTCAATGTGCCAGCCATGCCGCTCGATGGATTTCTTGGCGGCGGGATACCTTACGAAATTCGCGCATGGATTCTGAAATAAATCTAGAGAATCAGCATGTTTTCGTGTTTTTTTATTTCTTGTATGCATCTATTTGCGTGTGATACAAAAATTCTTAGCTTATCACATGTAGGAGGTTTAACTCTGCAATAGGCCACGCTTGGGCGAAGCTATTACCTGTACTGTTTTGTAAGTTCAGACCCGCCTCCGTCTAACAGCACCCTGCTACTTCCCGGTGTTGAAAGAGCGGTTAAAAGAACGTGAAAAAGTTTGCAATGTCTCTGTCAGCCTGTCAGGCGTTCCAATACGTAATATTCGAATTCCCGCAATTCCCAGTATGACAAATATAATAACAAAGAAAGAAATAGGAAATGATTTTTTCAAAAAAAGTATTATTCATTTATGTTTCAAAAAGCAGGCTAGAACTTCAGGTCTGCCTAAGCTACTAGGCTACAGAAAATGTTTTATTGTTGATTACTGATCTTCGGCCATCTATAACAAAGGCGGTTAGAGAAACATTGTCTAATGCTATATGTGTGCCGGACCCAGCGCTTTATATCAGTCATTGATGACTGTCAAAAAACCACACATACAGCAGTTGTCAAGAATAAGGCGCCTAAATGATTTCTTTCTGCATCAAGCTGTGCAACTCGTTATGCGTCGGCTCTTCAAGGTGATAATAATAATTTACGGAGCCCTTAAAGAACATAACATCTGGAAAGGCGGGGATAAAGGTTTTCCTTACCTTACTTCGGTTTAAAGCCTAATGTTTTTAATAAATGCCTCATTACACAGGTAAGAAACAAACCTCGCCACCCCGTAACTTTCGGCACAAACAGTACGTATCCCTAATCTGTTCCGGAGTTTGTAATGTCCCTGCTTTTGAATGCTTAAAGTATTTGCTATATTTCCCCACTTACATGCTGAGGAACTCTCCCAAATAATGCCTAGAAAGTTAGTGCACGTAAACGCAGTTTGATTCCGGCACCGGGGGGCATTATCAACGAACGTGCTTGAGAAAACAACGCGATAGTTAGGCGAGATTTTGCGGCAGTTGACACAGTGAACACGCAGCGCACTTAGCCTAATAGGCATACGCCTTTATTTGCTCTGCTGGTGGCGTGCGTCACGTAAGCACGGGCTTGATGTCCGCGGTGCTCGCGGCTTATGCGCTGGAGTGAGCAGATTTCCTCTTCGCAATCCCGCAAACGTGCCGCTCAAAACGGCTTTTTTATCAGCTCAGAGTCGAGGCGGAGTCATGTCGCTGGTCGTTGTCCGCCGAGTGCCCAAAGGGATTGCTGGGTGCACATAGTTGAGTGATTAGGCTTTCCTTCCACGTGCGCTCAGAGCGACAACCAACAAAAAACGTCGATGGCTTCGTGGTGATTTGTGTCCCCTTCTTTTTGCCGTACAAGCAAGGCAAAGGTTGTCGGTGACGAACTCACAGCGCAACGGGGAAGAGGGAACAGGCAGAGAGGTTCGGTGCCACGGCTGGGCAAAACCGTTATAGGAGGGCATCAGAGGCACAAAACACCACGCGAACCGACACAAGCCCCAGTAAAATCATGAAAAGAGCAAGAAACAAGGTTTTGCTCCATAGGTCGTCATGAAAGAGCTTCGATGTCGCCTGCGCGACCTAGTATGTCACAAGACACCACCACTGCTGCCATTGGCTGTTACTTAGCGTTGATGACCAAGGAGAGTTATCGGACTGTTATCGTTGGCCGGCTGCAGGCGTCGCACGTTCCTCATAGCACTCTTCCTGATAGTTTGGCTAGTGTAACAACACTGCCTGTCCTCTGCAGAACGGGACGGCTCGCCAAACACCCCCAAAGAAAAGAAAGTGGTGTGGTTGTTCTGTAGTTTCGCTTTCTTACTGAACCGCCCCACGTCTGGCTTGGCATACGCTTTACGCAAAGAGATGGTCAGGACAAGCTAAGGGACGCTCCAGCATGGAGAACGGGCCTTTGTTGTTGTCCGCCGGATACGTTGTTTATGGCTCCCAGTGGTCTTCCACTTGGGCGATTCTTTGATACTTGCTTTCCTGTGAGTGGGGAAGGTCACAACGTTACCGTTACTCCTTCTAGAAGGACGGTGGGGAACTACCCCTCAGGCAGGGTTATGTAGGACCCGCGGTTTAGTATGTGACGCTCACAAAGCTGTTCTATTCTATATTCTTTCTTTTGGGGGGGGGGGGGGCGGTTGAGGAGGAGGGGAGGAGGTAGTACATGCCGACGGTACACAACTTCTCAGTGTCCAATTTACTTAAGTGGTACAGATTTTCCTGTCATTCCTTTAATGTTTCGGGCATCCATTTGGCGGATTGGTTGTTGTATTGAAAGGCGCCATACTCTCGGTACTGATGAGTCGTTTCTGAGGAAAATGCAAAGATAAAAAGATAACTGTGCAAGCGTTCCTATCGAATAAACAATAACAACCACGGCGGTTTGTAACCTTGCCCTTTTAAGCGCTTATTTTGATAGAACTAAACGTGCTGTAAACACCATTGAATGAAGTATCGAAATCAGGAGAGACGACCTCATTCGCTGCTGCAAACACCGCTTTCTGTACAGTAAATTAGTACAGAATGAACACACTCGCTGGATGTTGTTTCGACTTCTTTTCGGACTGGGCATCGAACCATCGCATTCTTTTTCTCGTAGACGTTAAGGACCCATCACTTATATTCTATGCATCAAAGCTTTCACTTATAGTAAGTAGAAAAGAATAACCCTGAGGCAGGCTATGGTTAACTGCTGCAATTTATTAAGATTTTTTTAGTTGTAGGAAGATTGTACTAAGTACAGCTAAATAAAGCAACTTATAATGTAGTCTACAAGTTGATTCCTTAAGTTATCAAAGAAAGACCGAAAACGTTTTAAGGACATGAGATTTTCGTTTTATGTTGTTTATAGTGCATGAAGAAATCAAAATTCTAAGGAGATTGGGTTGGTTCAGTACTAAAAAAAAAAGACATTTGAGCTAGATGCAGCTGTAATTAAATGCACCATTAAATTACTCTGCTTTGATGTGCAACTGAAACGACAGAATACACAGGGGCACTCTGGTGTTAGATTTCGCGAAAAAAAAAATGCTGCGACGCAATCCGGAGTGGGACGCATTTTCGGATACGAGAGTGAAATGCCACGCAGCTGAATTTACTTGATGTTACAGAGTGCTACGTTTTTGTTTCGTTTTAATCGCATAGGGCGCTGCGCCGGTACATTCGCATCCACCTCTGGAAGTGTTATCATGCGCCACGATATACAGATCTTGGTTCGTAACGAGTATTCAGGTCTATTTCTTTTTAGTAGTTTTCTCTCTTTCATGCAAGCTTATTCTGCAGCGCCGTGTTGCATCTAAGGAAGGTTTATTTATTTTAATTCCGTCCTTCAACCCTTTTCTTCACCCTTCACGCGCCATGCGCCAGGATCAGCGGTCCTCGCTTATTAAACTTATCGACCGGCCAGTAAGCCTCTTTCATAGCTCATTACCGGCCGCTCCTAGGCGAGACGAAACCGCATGATCCCGCCATATAAGCTTCCCGGCCTCGCGAGTGGCTCGGGCCACGGCACCAGCAGCAAAGAGCAAAAAGAAGGGAATACGAAATAAGATCGGTTCTCGTAAACATCTGACGCGGGAGAAAAAAAAAAAGAGGGAACGCAGATTAGCTGCAGCTGGAAACATGGATACGGGAGAAAAGCAGTAAAAAAGGGAAGGAACTTGGCGGCATCCCTGGCTCGGTCGATACATGCGTATTCGCTGGATCGCCTTTCAGGCCCTGACGCGCTTCTTTCGGCGCCGGTGAGTGCTGCCGGCTCGGCACTTCCGGCATTCGTTTCTCTGAGAGCCAGCTGAGCAAGCTTGGGAACCATGAACCAAGCGAACGGAGCGGCAGTTAATGAGAGCAAAACTTAGCCACAGGGTCGGTTTCCGGCAAGAGATGCGTCGACAGCGTGACAGTCTTGAGAATTCTTGGTGGCGTGATGACACCTTCCCAGTTCAAATGGGAGACCAAATGTCTCTCGCTTTTTGTGAACGCGTTCCAAGGTAAATAAAATGAATTGTATTGAATTTAATGAGTATCGACCGAGGTAGAAAGAGTAACAGTGTGGTTGTTGATTGAAGTGTTTCAGGCCTCGTGAAGTGTTGGGACTGCTCTGAGGTTATCATAGTAGGGTGGATGCCAACCCGGATCTGGAGGGGTGGCGATATCAACGTTCCGCCACCAAGCTCGAACTTCTACGTTTTTCTTCACCTTAAAATGTATAGTTTCCTGTTCTTTAACAGTGTGTGATTAAGGTAATGAAGGAGATTATATTTCATTGATTTTATTTAAAATAAGGATAAAGTACATGAGCCTCTACTTCACTTCTTGATTTTCTGTACATTTGCATTAATAGCGTGCATGGCTTGCGCCACCTCGCGTAACAACTGAAAGCAGGATTGCACAGCACGGTAATGGACTAGCCTCCAGATAACTGCGCTGAAAGGGAGAGCGGCACTGACTGATTACTCTCTTTAAATGTGATAAATTAAAAAAGAAAGGCATGTTTTGTTCACTCTTTTCCGCTGGGATAGCATACGGGATCGATAAAAGCCGTGAACTGCTGCTTTGTACATCTTTCCTGGGTTCTGTAGAAGCTATTTACTTGTTTGGTAATTGAGCTAAGTTAGGATCTGGAAGGGAGTAAAAGACGGCAACTAGCTATTTTGATTCTAAATCAGCATGCCCTCTCCCTCTTTTTCCTTTTGTGAGGCCACGTGACACCACACAGAAAGGTTCTTTGCTTTACCTTTGCGGCATCCTCGGCACCATGTGTAAACAGGATTTCAAGCCTTGATATGTTCACTCAACACGCAAGTATAGCACGTCGCGCGTCCGGCAGGTATACGCCAAAAAATCGAGCCCCATGAGAAAAGCGAGACAGGAAGCAGAAGAAGAAAATGGAGGCCGTGACACGTACTTAAATCCTATTGGCTACACCCTACGCCTGGGGAAGAGTGCTGAAAGGACGACGAAATCGAAAACGAAGCGGGATTTATGACTGAATATTTGAACGTAACTTCATCCGCAGTGTAATTAAGCAACACCCTTTAGGGGCCCTTTACCTGTCGCTTTGTAACTGCCGATCTTTTTCTTCTGCTCTGTAATCCGGATCTTTCACACTAACGCCATTTGTGGGGATTTTATTTTCTGTGTTATTATTTCCACCTGCTTGTTCACGCACGAGTGCGTGAAAGCACCAGAATCGTGTTCGCCTGTGTTCGTTTGACTGGGCACCGTTCAGCCCGTTAATACACACACCGACAAACGAGCAAAGTATAGTCCCCAGTGAATAAAGCAGGCCTGTCCATCTTCGTTAGGTGCGTAACAAAGGGTGCGAGAATAGGGAAAAAAAATCTCTCACGTTATATTTTTTTTCAGCACGCGCGGTAGCTGCCACCTAAGCGGTAACTGCCACCGACTTATTTCGAAACCGATCTCCAGATTCGCGGCTCCCATTTCGCGGCTCCTGTCCTGCTCCACGCATTTCGAGCCCCAGAGTGCAGAAGTAAACGTATCGACAACGTCACGCCAAACAACAGCACCTAGTGCGCGCAGCCTTGACGGGAGGAGAAACACGATACATCAGCGCGCCGGACTGTCCCGCACCCATTTACGGTGTACAGTTACGCCCGCCTCCCCGTCGATCACAGCGTACACTAACTCTTCACCGCGCGCCACGCGTCCCGGATCTTCCGCGTTCCCGCCCCTCCCGCGAGCGAGCGCTGTCCCGGCTAGCGATGCGTAAAAAAAGGCGGGTAGCAGAGCGGCCGAGGCAAAATAAAAGCCTCGAAACGAGGTGGGAAGTCATTCAAGCGTTCCCCGCTTGAGGGAATCCGGGAATGAAAGGAGGGAAGAGATCTGCTGTGTACTGCGGCGGCGCTGTCACGGGCGAGGCTTGGGGAAGAAAGGCGTATACGGTACCCCTGCCTGCCTCGCCTCGGGGCGTGTTCTCCGTGAAGCGACGCACGTGGGCGTACGTGTCGACGACGAGGGAGGCTGGCAACGATACAGCCCTGTTCTCCTCCCTGTTCCTGTGTACGGGTTTCTTTTTGTCATTCGCTTCGTTCGTTTTTTCGAGAGGTTCTCCCCCCCTGCAGACTTGGTTGTTTGGCGACCTCGACATGGGTGCTTGCAGGGCCGAGTCGATCTGGCCACCGGGGCGTTATGCATCGCGACACGTCGCTGTTTGGACAGCGGTCGTACGTGCCTACGTCGCCGCGCAGCACTCTGTCTTCTTCCGGTGCATGCATTTTTGTTTTTACCGTGCGTGTTTGGGGCGTAACGCTGCAGAACGAAGAAAAATGGGCGACTGCATTTTCTATGCGGCTAAATGTGCGTAATAATTCAGCGTAATAGGTGTACAAGAATGTTAATAAATGGGACACTGAAGTGTTGCGGTGCTTTACGCATGAGTTGGGCAGGCGTGCTGGCATTTATACAAAGCACGTGTCTACTTTCAGCAGCGTATACCCTATGGAAGCATGGGGACCGTTCAGAGTTTGCGTCTACGTCATAAGAAATGCATGAAGCCGCCGCGCTGGCAAATGCGTCATTGTGAAATACTGCTCTCTCGGTCACAGCCCGGTAGTTCGTTTCTGTTGCTATGAGATGCCGGTAGATGACGCCACCGGCCTACGAGTCTTGCTTTTTATGCCAAAAGAGCCAGGGCGCTTTAACAAAAAAGTGGTAGGGTTTTAACGTAGTTAAACCGAATGTACGTGCGAAAGCATGTGCTTAGCCTGGTTGGCTCGTGGTACTGCTTTGCTTGGTAGTCGGTACGTCTGGCGACGTTATTAGATTCAGCTTAAGCTTATCTGATCTATTCGCGCCGCAGATGGAAGTTGATGAAGAAGGCGATCTACAATGCACAGCGCAGGAGTGCGTTGCAGTTTGACACGAGGGGCGATCGGCTGCGGTGATAACCTAGTGCTCTCGTGCAGTGGCCAGCGAAGCTGAACCGTTCGCACCGCCGTGGGCTGGAAACTCAGTTGCGGCAATATTTGTTTTTTCTATGCATGGGCTGTTGCTACGCTAGGTTTAGCCAAGGTCACCCTCAAGGTCGCCCTCCCGTTGGTAACAGCTTGCGCGACGCTCCTATGGAATTGCCCGAGCTTCCTACCATTGGCTGCAGCCTGCGCGACGCTCTTCCGAGCTAACCCGAGCTTATCCGAGTTACTCCGAGGCGTCACACAGGATTCTTTATTGGGACCATGTTAAGTAGTGCTTCCGCACCAAAACTGAGTAATGGAAATGAGACTACTTTTACATGCAGTGTTCGAGAACAACTTTTCGTGTGCCATAGATATATCAAAGTGCTGCAACCAGTAGTAGATTTTGCTTTCTTGAAATAACTCCGGGTTTACTTTTCACAGCTTCCTTGTATGCAAGTACGTCGGCTAACTTCAAAACCGCGCCTATACTCAGGACACGTTTTCCTGCCCTGAACCGTACTTTCCCCAAAAAGAACAGCTAAAGTACTAGGCTTTTGTCTATATTTAGATTTTTTGTGTTCTTCACTGTAGCCTGCGTAAGCCTTGAGATAACCGGGCTGGAACTTAATTTCAGGAAAGCTTGCAGACGTTCACATAAAAGCAGCAGCACGAAGCAATACAAAAAAGTGTTTGTTTTTGTAAGTTAGCCTTGCAGCAAAGAAGTCGCTTTTGATGCGTTGGTTGCGAGTCGTGCGCAGTTTTGCTGCTTGTGTGTGTGTGTGTGCGTGCGTGCGTGCGTGCGTGCGTGTGTGTGTGTGTGTGTGTGTGTGTGTGTGTGTGCGTGTGTGCGTGTGCGTGTGCGTGCGTGTGTGCGGGGCGTGCGTGCGTGCGTGCGGGTCGAGAGGTGACGGTTAGCTTCACGTCCGCTGCAGTTCGCACAACTGCACATTTGAACCTCTAACTTTGTACTCCCAAATGTTAACCCGCAGTGCCAGCCAAGAACTTCACGCTGACGTATGTGACCACGTCAGCATCAGCCGCGTCTCCCGCTGCTGCTTCGTCCTTGGGATCCACCGCCCGGGCCCGTGTCGGGGTTCCGGCCGACCTCAGCTCCCCTGGGTCGACGTCGAGTGGGGGCGGCTCCGGTGGCGGCGGGGGCGCCAGCGGCTCGACGGTGGAGGTGCACTGCGGTGCACTGGGGCTCCACCCCCGTCCCACCCTGCGGCTGTTCAGCATCACGCCAGACATGCGACGCACTGAGGTGCAACGCGGGAGACCCCGAACGCGCAAGACGAATGGAACCTACGACATCGAGCTGTCGCGATCATTCAGCGCAGAGCAGCTCCCGCCGGCGGTGACCTTCGAATGCGTGCTCGAGATACCGGGCACCGACTACGAGGTGCGGCGACGAACGGTCTACAATCCTGGTAAGGGGTTCACCGTAAGGCTGCATAGGTTAATCAGCCAGCGGCTGTGAAAATAACCTAAAATAACATAACGAGGCCCCTGTCTTATGGTTTAAATGATTGAAGCCGTCGCGGTGGCTCAGTGGTTATGGCGCTCGGCTGCTGACCCGGAAGACGCGGGTTCGATCCCAGCCGTGGCGGTCGAATTTCGATGGAGGCGAAATTCTAGAGGCCCGTGCGATGTCAATGCACGCTAAAAAACCCATGTGGTCGAAATTTCCGGAGACATTCGCTACGGCGTCCCTCATAGCCTGAGTCGCTTTGTGAGGTTAAACCCTCATAAACCAAACCAAACGAAACCATTAAATAATCATTCCTTCACTATGCAGAGAAGTTCTGGGGACGCTAAAAAATGCAATATGAAATTCTATCTGTCGTAAACGCCCGAAGAGTATGTTGACAAAGTGTTGCTGTCTTTAGCTTGGCCAAAGAAGAAAAGACAGAACATAATATTTTTCTTTTTGAAGGATTGCGCGGCATTGTTACTGTCATATTATTTGGTGACAGTAGCTAGTTTATGCACTATATTGCGGGCATATATCTTGAATTTAGCGTTTAGCGCTGCTGAAATGAATTTTACCCGCGAAAAAAAGCGCGCGAGCAGGAATTAGTTGCGCAAGCGACGAGACAATTCCACTTACTCTTGTAAAAGTGTCCCTTTTACTGTTGCTGGCAGGAATGAAGACATTTGAAAACAAAGCCGACTCCGAAAGTGCAAGAATATAATTCTTAGAAAATAAAGCTTCATTCCGTCTAACATCGTTTTTTTTCTTCAAGCCCAAAAGATTATCGTGGTGTAGGTTTTGAAACTTCCAACATGTTCTTATCTTCCTTCTCATGCAGTCCTGTCTCGCGGTACAACGTATTATGGCAATCAAAAAGAAAGGCGCACGAACTGTCGTAGTTGTAACCATGAGCAGATTTACGAGCTCCAAAACTTAAATAAAAAATATGGCATCGTGAGATCCATTAACGTCACTCTGTGTTCGCTTACAAGACAGCGCCGTTCTAGAAGGTAATTTCTCGCGTCGCCTCTTCGTGAAGTGTCGAAACTCGTTTTGACATTTTAAGAATACTGGCGAATCGACATCAAATGTCTCTGCTAGCGAAGGCGCCCTTAGGGACAATGGCATGAAAGACAGCGTGATTTATAACGAGGCCAGAGATCTAAATCACAACGAGGTGACACAACTTAGAGAAAGAAAATGACCACCATTACATATGATCGTGATAAAGCAGATGCATCTAGCATGAAAATATAGTGCGTAAGAATGAAGTAAAAATGAAATTGGTACTTTTTATTCCTTGAAGCAGATATTGAATAGTCACGCATTCGGTTCCTAGAACCTTTGGATAATATTGCGAATCAAGGCCTTGATACGAAAATCGTTAATACCAGCCTTTCGAGTTTTTACAAGAAGTGTTAGTCCCAGTTCACCGAACGAGAAAATCGCGCGATCTGTTTCTGATCATCTCTCTCTTGTGTTCGTTTCAGGATATCTTTACCTAATGGGTAAGTATTGCCTACGTCTTTCTCATTCTCCTGTTAGAATGAAATACGACTCATGATATTTTGACAATGGCAAAAAAGGTTTTTATCTGTCAGTATACATGTTCAGGTAAGCTAAAAAGAAATTCTAGCACAAATTTAAAGTCTCTATTAAAAGGTGCTAACATACATGCCAACCTCATGCATCTTCCGTTTGAATGCTCTGGTGAAGATGTTAAAGGATATTCTGGATATAGCCCCCTGTATGCTCGGTTATGTGGGCAATGCATAACATGCTGCGTGTTGCCGTTATCATGAGATAATGAAGACTATTCTTTTGCTGTCTGTACTGATAATAAGCACTGTAATAAGTAAAACAGCCAATAAGAGCATGGTAGGTGTATACCACAGTCGGTATTCAATTTAAGTTAATCATGTACGTAAACACAGAAAAGAAATGAAACAAGAAGATAAATCTTTCTCCTCAGACTAGCAGCCACTCTGTTCTCTCAACTCTGCCGCAATGCCCTTACGGGCGAGGGGAATACATGATAATGAATAAATAATGGCCGCAATATTTCACAAGAAACGTATGAAGCCGAGAGCCTGGAGCGAACGGGAAGACTTTAGAAACAAAGATAGGACAAGAAAAAAACAACCTAACGAATGCTGACGGAAGCAGGAGCTCTACCTTTGATTCTCAAACATATATAGCAGCCGAACAAATTGTTAAGGTTAAAGACCAAGGCTTCATTAGAGTTTGCAAAGTCGCAACGTAGTCGTTCTGCTGTTCCATACTTTCTCCCGTGCGAATGTATCACCGATACCGAATAATAGGGTTTTAAAGAGCCCTAATGAGAGGCACGGGTAGACTTTCTAACCACCGCCGTAGGCGTTCGTTATCCGAGAAGTTGCGAGATGAAAAATGAGTCTTTCGGAACACACGTTCTGTGCAAGCGGGAGCTTGACTGGGCGCAAAAAGAGCTTCTTTTGCTCCCTCCAAGGATACGAAGTTTCATTTAAGTCGTCTTGGCCACCGGAGCGGTAGAGCTTAAAGAAGAAGCACGTTTGAATAGTGCATAAGCATAAGCTGAAAGCTTCTACCCACAAGTTGGTTTTAAACTGGAGCTCAGAAATATCCTCAGCGGTAGCAAAGCTAATGAAGCCATGGCACAATAACTGTAGTCGTGGTAGCTGTTCTTTCAGAAGGACAGCCATCTACGTCGTGTGCGGTATGAATAGTGAGAAAGTAGATAGCGCAGTATAGAAATTTGTGTAAAAAAATCACTTATTTTTGTTCGATCAGGCTATTGTCCATAGAAGATAAGACTCTGCTTCGGAGTGCAAGGCAGATGAGATTTTCTTTTGTACGCCGCGATTTAATTCGGTTTGTTGCGGTTGACAAAACACAAAACTACATTTTAATATCGCTAACCGTGGCGATTTACAAAATGCGCTATCAGGTATGTACCGCCAACATCGTGAACATTGCTAGATATTAGCGTGGCAGTTTAGGGACTTTGTATCGCTATTTGTTGAAAGCCATTTTCGCATATGCTGCCATACGAAACGTGCCCACAGAATCGGGGCATCTGCTGTGAACATAACTGTTGGCGATGGCACGGATGTAATTTTGCACCATAATTTTTATTCACAATTTTCAGACGCTTCACCACTGATCTCCATGCCAAAGAGCTTACTGGTCCTGCTTGTCGGCCTGACACTTCTAAAGAACGCCTTCACCGTTGCAAGTTGAAGACTGGTCCCAGGTGAAGAGTAGTCTTTTTAAAGCTTAGCCTAAACGCATGTGGTAGAAAAACTAACCGCTGTGCCTAAGTGGGCCAAGTAGACCGGAACCACGTTTACAAAAATACTTGTAGTTAAGAGCCAGAAGTGACCGGTTGGTGGTAGGACACGAGCCAATTAAGACAGCGAATTGGATGGTGGCTCAACCATGACAACAATGCTAATAATCATAAGAAATTGGCCATCAAATTACGGACAATAATGAGTACAAGGGATCTTTAACAGTTTTTTTTTGCACTCGCCCTATTCCCTTATATTCCTAATATGAAGAGGTTAGGTATATCGTTGACAGCGAGGGGGTTCTTCAACGAAAATGAAAGAACACCAAAGTGGTACTCGGATTTCGCGTAGAGTCGTGCTTCGCACCAGTAGACATTTCTGGCACCATCTTCTTAAGGCCCGACGTCATTTAACGTGGCTTTCAGCTATCCTTTCTTCATTACTTTCGATTGATTAGTGCACAGCGCAGTTCATATGTTGTCCATAGCTGTCGTGCCACTTATTATTTTTATAACAGCGAGTGGCCTCGCCAGTCATCATATTGCTTCTTGCTTCATGTTGTGAGTGAAATTATTGCAGAATAGTTTCTCATGGTTGAACCGGTATCGAAGGTCTAAAGTACCTACACATTTAATACTGTGACTATCAGCGTGGTGACTATAAACGTGAGGTACATGGATAAAAGTCGAGATGGGATGCGTTCAAACCATTAAAGAAGGCACCCATTCACTCCTTACACTGTTGACATTTGGGACATTGAGCTTCTTGCTGAGAACACTGAGTGGTTTTTATTCACGGCATGCTGCTTTTTATCGATTATTCTTGAAGCTGTATGCGAATCGGATTCTTTAGGATGTTTCTGATTATTTTTTCCTCTTAGAATACATGATACAAATTAATCTGGATCGTAGTGTTGTCCCGGAATACGAATGCACACCCACGCCTAAATATAAACGATACCCGACGCGCAAGTATGTGTGATGTGAATCGCAGACTCGGTGTAGAAAAATGATTCGTTCTATGTGCAGTGTCAATTTTTGCTATATACTTTGCTTCAGAGTCGATCGCGGCAGCTTTTTACGTTTTTTTTTTTCAGTTTCAGCTCTACAGCGCTCGACTGAAGTCAATGCATTTGCTCAGAACCTTTAAGTTGCGCGTTGTTCTTAGACTTGAAAGAACAGTGACCTCTTTTCAAGCAGTATTTGATTTTCATAGTCGTAGCGCTCGTAAATATGGCGAAATATTATGTTAGGGCAAGGAGTCAGCTTTGTATGCAGACAAAAGTAAACAGAAGAGCGACATGAACTTTACTAACTATAACGAGTGGTTCACTCCCTTGCATATGTGAGGAACGGAAAAGGCAGACGTTGTGCCCAAGGGTGACCCAGATGAAGAAAGGAGCGCTGCTTGTTTTGTGAACTGTTTTCTTTCGGGGAGGTATTGAGTATGTGTATGCTTTCCTAATAGCGTCTTCCTCTCTTTCAGATTTGTTGAAGATGCTGTTCCACAGCTTAAAGGACGCCTAGTCGGTCGTTCAAAGTTTTTGTATTTAAGATGTACATACGCACATATATTTGTAATTAAATCGTATCCTCTCTCGGAGAACAGTGGCATGCGGCGAAAAAAAACGGCGAAGGTATGCAGCCTCCTTTATTTTTGGAATTCCTTCATCCGGGAACACCCGCATTTTTTGTCGCTTTTGTTCGTTGTTATGGTGCGTATACTGTGATGCAGGTAGGTTTTTGTTGAATCCCACCATCTGTTTAAGAGCCCTCCGTGGTGTAGTTTATATTTGTTTGTACCTACGATACACAAGAGCTACTTACTTTTGCGGATGCCTATAGCTATATGGACTACTCTATGCTAATCCAAGAGAAAGACCAAGCGCGTAAACTGAAGAAGAATGCAACGGTTGTTTCTACAAGCACGTATCTGTTGGAGCGCTTCAGTCGACTGTTTTGAAGAGTGGACACGTCGTGGACAAAGCATGCAGTGGCGGTGTTGATGGCCGTCGCGGATTTTGAAACCGACCGCGATCGAGACATACAAATAAAGAGTATTTTTATGAAAGCAACCCGCTTGTTGGCTAGCTTTTCTTTTACTGTTGCGTCCTGCAGGAAAAGCGGCGCCATTTTGCTGCGGGCTGTTGAAGTGTTGCGGGGTGTTGAAGGTTGAAGTTGACGCAACCTAGCCAATGATAACGACGATAATAAATGGACAGAAGTGGTTGTGTCCTTGTGTAGAATAGAGCCCTTATATCTCGTTAGATATGCTGGAGTGGTATGGCTAATAAGGCTTGTTACTGCCTAAGTGCTCTGTTCTGAATGAAGTCGGTTTTCTCAGATCATCGTATCTGTTTGAGATGGCGAGGAGCATTTTGTACGAATTAAATGACTCTTTAATAAACTTCCATGCGCGACAGCATACGCGTAATCTTTAATCGTTTCGTTGAAAGGTAAATGCATTCGCCGCAAGTATTTCAAGGTTGCCAGTAATTTGATAACTCATGCGTGCTGTAATTCCTGCAGAACTCGCATTGACTTCAGAGGCGTAGCAGGTGTCGGAGCTTTCGAACGAAAGCAGTCCACTCGTACTGATGCATTTGTTTTACGCAACAGAAAATTCAGTTTTTCATGGTAATCGGAATTCCAGTTTATCGGAGAGTTCCTGTTTGCTTCAGAGGCAGTCATGTATTTGAGCAGCTTGCCCCTTGAAAATCAACTTGTTTACACTACCGTTAACTGTTTAGTCAGGTGACCACGGCAGAAAGGAAAGGTGAGTGTTTTTTTCGGAAACGCACGACAAAAATTCTGCACTGACATTTCCATGCTCCCTTCTCTTTACCACGAAATTTATATAAATCGTAATCCCCTCTTCTGAAATAAGAAAGAAAAAACAGTTGTAAGGTGATCGTTACGAGAAACTGGCGTGACCGCTGCATTTGCGCTCGCGCTGAAATGGTGCATTGTGGGATGATATTGCTGAAGACAGGCGGTTAGTATGTGAATGACGAAATTGAACGACGAACGAAGAAAATGGAAATTTTCATAACGGGAAATGGCACAGTAATTCTCTTTTTCGATGGAGACCCGAACGTTGATGGAAGGAATAGAGGGAGCGAAAGAACGAAGAGTGAAATATGCGCCATGATTAGTAGTTTTAGTGGCTTTTGTGGAAAGAAAATGGCGCAGTAACTGTCGCACACTTCTTGGTGGGCACTCGAACCGCTCCGTGAGGAAAGGTAGGAAGGTGGGAGTGAAAGAGGGAAAAACACGGAGGGGCCGTAGTGGAGGGCTTCGGAATTACGCCATAACGAATGGTCGCGGATAAATTTTGACCTTATTTCAACGAATACTTACATCGCGTAACACACGGCTGCATCATGCGCTTCGCCTTCATCGAAACCCTTCTGCCACGGCCGGAATTGAACCTGAGTCTTCGGTCCTATCCCAGCCACAGCAACAAGATCACTGCATAATTGTGGGTGACACGGCAGACGGAATATGTATACTGAAAAGCAGGCATCGAATCGGCTTGGAATGTGGAAACTGGAGCTAACAGTGCGCGTGCATGACAGACCCGCCTGGTTTTGTGTTCATATGTGCTTGGGGCGACCTAAAACTGCAGACTTATACTAAGAAAAAATTAAGACCCCAGAAATGTAAAAAAATTCACAGGGGCAACCAATTACATTATGTGTAGGCAATGCGATAGTAGCATTAGAAGCTGCTGATGCCTTTACCGCATGTGACGTCACTTCCGGCCTGGTGAAGACTTTTCTCAAACCAATGGGAGTTACTTGAACTGGCGACGTCAACTCCCTCTAGCCTACGGACGAATTTTATGACTGACGACGCATTTCGCCCCCATGAGGCTTCTAACGATGTCGCATTGAACAGTATCGCCCAAGATAGTGAAATGCTTTTCTTTATTTTGAGAGAATTCCACCGAGGGAGCAGCATTATGAAATTTCACAACCACGGACAAGGATTCTTTGTACTCGCTTTCACCGTGACTTTGTGGAGCGGGCAGTGTGCCTGAACTATTTTTTGCTCAGCTGGGCTGCGAAATCTTAATTGGGTGCACTTTTTATTGCTCTTGCACCCATTTGCTGTGGTCGGAGGAGTCGTGACGTCACCAAGCAGCACACGAGGAGGTCCATCGCGTCAATGCACATTTAAAAGCAGAAAGTGGCCAATACTTTGTTTCTGCCCGCTAACTGCTGGTCGAGATATGAATTCACTACAGCGGAAGAAAGGAAGTATCGCAGGCTGTTGCGCGCTACACGTCAATTGTTTTGGTGTAATTTGTGTGATCACTTAGTCCTGCAGTTATGCTCGGTAAAACCCAATATTTTTTTACAGTTTCGGCGTATAGAAACACAGTGAAGCACGTTACGTTGCTAGGCGGCGTATTTGGCACAAAGAATATTGTTGTCACCAATTTTGTTCGCTCCGCCATTGGTCAAACCTGCCATTGCTAGTTTAAGTGCTGATGTCATCAGAATAAAGGAAGGGGATGGATCAGCGAAAAAAAAAACTCTTTCATAATACGGTAACTATTGAGCACTGTTTCGTTCCTTATCACGTAAGAAAAAGTAAATGAATTGCCATTATTTGGCACGTGGCCACTTATAAATGCTCAGCAGTCGCTTGAGGTGAATGTCTCGATAAACTTCTGCGAAGCACATGTGGACTACCTGCTGACTATCTTGCTGCTTCCATCTCTATCACATCAGGCTTGTGTGGTGGAAAGCAGTTTTCGGTGGCGGCGATTATAGAAGTTTTATTTATTTATTTTTACACACTGCAGCCTCGACGAGGTTTTTGTAGGAGCAAGGTACAATAAAAAAAAAAGAACGCGCATATACAAAAATATTTAGAGCAGGCTTGAAAGATTTCTAGCTACAATGAACGGAAATTTTTTTCTGACTAATTTTAAACATCAATGGTATGAGGAGAAGGTCTGTACTTAAAGAAGCCAGGGCGGGTATAAAAGGGCGAAATGTTTGGGTGATGGTGGCTCCTTCCAACATCCCATGAACAACAATCCATGAAATGATCATTTCACGCATAAAAAACTTCACTTGAATACTGACATATCTTGAAAATTCATAAACGGTTCTTAGAATCCTTTGCACCCGGAAACTGAACTTATGCAGCGACCTGAAAAAATCTCACAGCTTATTATTCGCATCTTCCACTGTGCAACCAATTTCAGTGGTGCTGATTACAAAAGCATAACTGGTTTATGGTCACGTTGAAAAGACAAATTGCCGCAGTTTTTTAATGTAGCTGCCCACCTTCTGATGGTTGCATATGACGGCATGCTACCCCGCACCCATCAGTTCTGAAGCTATAAATGACTGCTTGTACTCATGCAAAAAATTAATAAATAAATGCCACACTGCTTCGCACTTCCCTTCGCTTCGGCTACCGCCACCTGGCGAATTTCAACGATGGTGCGACAGCAGACTGAAATAAAGGAGGTACACAAGATGTGAGATTTACCGTTATGATGCTGCGCGTTAACTATATGCGGAACGTCGTTGTGGAGGGCTACAGTCTAATTTCGACCAGCTGAGGATCTTTAACGTGTCCTGCTAACCCAGAGCACACGGGCGCTTCGCATTTCACTTTCGTCGAGGTGTGGCTGCCATAGTGGGGATTCGATCCCACAACACTAGGTTCAAAAGTAGAACGCCGTAAACACTAGGCGAAAGCGGTGGGCGGAAAAATAGATACATCTGACCTGTGCTCATTACTCAGAAGGATGTTTACATGCAGCATTGCGTCGCCGTCATGATGCACATCACGAGCCACCATCTGTGTGTAGAACTTATTGAAATATTCTAGTTCAAGGGTGGGGGGAGACATGTTTAAGTAATCAACTGAGAAACTTCCTGGCCGCGTTTCAATAATAGCCCTAACTATATGCTTTCAGCTTATTTCTGCGGAAGAAATGTGAATGCAAGGCAGTAACTGAAAACAATGAAGTCGCGTTTATTTGCTGTGGGATCTTGCCTGTATTCCTTCAATCAGCTGATACAGGCAATAACACGCGCAGAAAGAAAGAAGCACTCATAAAGTGGTTGACATTGTGGAACAAGCTTCCAGAAACACACTCGCACACCCACACACATCTCTAGCGTGTGTAATAAGGAAGCTCGCATTAAAAAGTAAAACTTCGAACGGCATTTGTGTTTGTTGCTGCAATCGCCTCGAGGGCCATCGCTGGACCCGGAAAGCCGGAAAGCTGAATCTACGCCCAGATATTTTTCTATTAAAGGCCCCCAATCTATTTATTTATTCTGTGGCGATGTAAATGACTTTACGCTGACCGCGGCGTTTTTTGAAAAAAAAAAGAAAAGAACCGCAGCGCCTTTAAATTAGCGATTTCCCAAGAAGAGCTCAATCTGTTTTCTTTCTGCGTACTTTATCAATATGAACGGCTCTGAAGAAGGAGGGAATTAATTAGAGCGCCATGTTCGGAGCCGATTAGGCAATCTCCTAATTAATTTTGGCCCCGACAAATATCGCTTTCTACAAACATGCACAAATTGAAACGACAGGCCGGAGCTGTGGTCAGGCGCGGAACGCCAGAGTGGTACAACCACGATTGGGAAAGAGGATCGGCTTAACCAGAAACGCATTGCGAAGCTAATTAGCGGGGACATCAGGAGCTGTCCCACGCAGACGGGGGACACGTTCGTCAGCAGCTTCTCAGAGATGCAATTCTACGTAATCTGCACGTCCAGCTTAAAAAATGCGAGAAATGTTCGCACTCGTCGTGATTTCGCCCCGAGATTTTATTTGCGCAATGTCTTTGTTGACCTCCGTTTTGTGTTTAGAAATTGCGAGGGAATGGTGAATTCCCATCAAACGTTTTTCACTCAGAAGTAGAAAGGGATGACCCTAATTCCATGCAGCTACCTCCCCACCCCCCACCCCTCCCCCGCGTCCCGCCTGAATTCACGGATGGTTCAACATCTGGAATTTCAGTGCCTTGTTGAGACGAACAGCGGAAGCTTTGGAGAGTAAACAGGCGCGCCATGTACTGACCGCTTATGAATTGGTACAGCAGTGACAGTTCATAGTGCGTGGTTCCGATTGTCCGTACTGTAGCGACGAATCAAGTAAACGTGACGTATTTCCTCGCCGGCACTGAAATGCATCTGTTCGGAGCTGGCCGTACCGAGTACCAGAGGCAGAGAGAACTAATCTTGCACGCAGAGACAATAAAGTGGCCTCAGCTGCATTGCTGCATAAACGACGAAGATAGAACGATTACGAAGATTAACGTAACAGCGCAATGAGAGAGGAATCCGGATAAAAAAAACTAGGAAGAAAGGATGGGTAGGGTAAGGTACAAATGGAGTGCTACCAAATCTGAAATTCATGGGCATAGATTTTAATCCTGAGACAACTATGGAATATGATATTGTTACGGAAATATTGAAGGCAATAATCAGTTCTTCAGATGCATGGAAAAATCTTTCTTTTATAGTGTTTCCATCGCTCGCATCGAGCAGTGAAGACTGTCATAGAAAACCAATAGGGAACGTTTTGAGGATAACAAAAATAAATGCAGTCCTGGCGACTGGAGATCTGCTTATATATTGTTTGTCATAGTGAAACCTCAAGACATATGAAAAAATTGCCTTCATTAACAATTTTGTTGCTGAAAACTGCGCTTGTCCAGAGTTTCTGGGCATTGCGAACGAAACAGCAATCGAATAAGTACGAAGGTATGTTACGAGAACATCCTGCGGTAAGAAATAGATGGATAGATGAATATATGCATATAATAGAACGACAGACTCATATACGGAAGGACGGACGGACGGACGGACGGACGGACGGACGGACGGACGGACGGACGGACGGACGGACGGACGGACGGACAGACAGACAGACAGACAGACAGACAGACAGACAGACATACATACATACATACATACATACATACATACATACATACATACATACATACATACATACATACATACATACATACATACATACATACATACATACATACATACATACATACATACATACATACAGACGGACGGACGGACGGACGGACAGACACAGACAGACAGACAGACAGACAGACAGACGGACGGACGGACGGACGGGTGGACGGATGCACGGACGGACACAGACAGACAGGCAGACAGACGGACGGACGGACGGACGGGCGGACGGACGGACGGACGGACACAGACAGACAGACAGACAGACAGACAGACAGACAGACAGACGGACGGACGGACGGACGGACGGATGGACGGACAGACGCAGGCAGGCAGGTAGGCAGAGGAAGGCAGGCAGAGGCAGGCAGACTGGGCATACACAGTGGATGCGTTATTATACAGATGTCCACCATCTCCAACATCTTGAATTTCATAACGTGCAAAAATATAGAGTATTACGTTAAATGAAAAAAAAAAAAACCTGATCGGATCTTCGATGCGTCTACATTGCATTCATTTAAACGCGAGGCACTCCTTGCCCAAAACCACATTTCAGAAAGCCAGTCAAAAGTTTTAGTTAGTATGTATGACCAGTTATAAATTACGTTTAACGCAACATTTTAACGAAGAGCCAGAATTAAAATGCAGAAAGTAACTTTTTTATACCCCCGATGAAATAAGCGTTGTGATGACCACGCTGAAGCCACAGCCTACCCGCCGTTTTCAGCACTCTGCCAACAACCTGCCTGGCAACCTTACCCCGATATCTGCGCGGGAGGCGTTGCTCGACTAATGCTCTACTCCTACGAAAGCCGCCGACGCCTTGGAACCAGTTGGGGCCCTGTAGACGCAGAGAATACGGTCACAAACATGCCGTTTCTGATGCAGGTGAGTTACTTTCCGCACACTACGTGCATTTGCACTGCAAGTGCGAGTGGTGTGCGTTAGCGCTTTTCGTGTTATCATGCCCCCCTGAAACGAGCGATTTCTGCCGTAGCTTGTTACGCTATGCATGCTTAACTTCGCTCAACGCGTGTTTTGTCTGCTTACGACTTGCCACGTCCTGTGACGTAGAACTCAATCCCGGACCCGATTACCATAATGCGTATGTGACACTTGAATCAATTACCAGTGCGATCCCCCGATTACTATCCGCCCAGATCTCTATGCTCTCAGAGCTCACACTTTTCCGTTCAGCTCAGGTGAACATCGAAAATCTTATGTGCCGCTTTTCTTTGTGCGTAGGTGCACTGGAAAAAGCGCTGGAAATCTCAGGTCAAGCAACGCAGACTCAGATTCCATAGCGAAATTGAACGCTCACTTTAAACGGCTAAACAACAAGCCCGATGACGTCTAAAACCGCTTTCGCCGATCTTATTTGCTTTTCTTTGGAATTCCTGGTGCCAGTGACGGAACACGGACACAATCTGAATCGCACATAGTCTCTCCCTGCACATGTGAACTACACATCAGTATTACTGATAGCACGATCGAACACGATCACAGACTGGGCCGTTTGAAACATGGAAAGGACCGTCCCATTATCGCTAAATATGGTCACTTTAACGATATGACCAAAATTTTATCCGCCACCCCCCAGCTTAAGTTTCGACCACACTATGCGAGGAGACTACTCAGCACGCGTCTGGTTAGCCTGTCAAGAACTGTACGCTTCTGATAGGGAGCATATCATCAAATACAAGATCCGCTTTGACAAACATTTCATTAGCGAAAAGCAATTTTTCCATGTTGTCGAGTCTGATTTTGTTTTAGAGGTCAATCCATAGCGATCATCGCCGGTGGTTACGCATGCGCTTTCCGCTCCTCCTCACCCTTGAACAAGCAGAAATAGAACGGCATTGAAGCTCTTCTCCTTGATAACAACACCGACATCGCCATTTTCGCGGAAGCATGGCTAAACTCTTATTATGCGAAGCATATTGACGTAGGTTTCGGGCCTTCGCGCGACGCCCGGCGGTGGCCACCATTGACCCTGAAGTGGGGTCACGTGACATGACGTCACGTGATGACGTCACACAGGCTGCAGATGGGGCCTCATATCGCGCCGTCGGTCGCCTCCCGGCGGTGGCCACCATTGACATTCAAGTGACCTTCAAGCAGGTCACGTGACATGACGTCAAGTGATGACGTCACACCGGCTGCAGATGGGGCCTCATATCGCGCCGTCGGTCGCCTCCCGGCGGTGGCCACCATTGACCCTGAAGTGAGATCACATGATGTGACGTCACGTGATGGCGTCACACCGGCTGCAGATGGGGCCTCGTATCGCGCCGTAAGACGTCGCCCGGCGGAGGCCTCCGCACTTCGGTTCGCGCCGTCGCGCGCGACGCGGCGGCGGCGCCACCATCGCTGCATCACGTGATATGTGACGTCACGCCTGGGATGAAGCGGCGCGCGCCCGCCGTCGCGTCAGTCTCTGCCCGCAACCGAGCCAGCGTCTTTGCGCCGGGCGTGTATGCGGTCAAGATGCCTCCAAACGCTAAGGACGTTAATAATAGGAACGCAAAACGAAGGCTGCAGCGTGCTACGGAAACCGATGAAGAACGCGAAGAACGCCTAGCCAAGCGGCTTCGCATCCACTGGGCTTAACCTTGATAAGCCTCCAATTTTTATTTGGAAAACATTGAGCTACTTGATGATGATGAAGCGGTAACTATTCATAGGCTTGATAGAGAGGAACGCAGGGGGTGCGAAGTGCTGGTTTTTCGCAAAATATCGTGCGCTTTCGTTTCCTGTCAACATGGCTTGCAGCCACGAAATAATGTGTCTGAATATGCTTACCTTCAAGGGCACTAATCGTCAAATGCTTGCTACAGCACGCACCTTGTGATCGCATCTTCGTTGACGAACTTGACAGCGTCATTTTTGAACTTGCCTTCTCGCTTTCCAAACCCTAAACACGTGGTTTGTGGAGATTTCAATTTCCTGGATATTAACAGGAGCAATCTGCATGCACACTGTCGTCAGTCTACAAAATTTATTTACTTTACTCTCACATTCAACCTTACCGAAACAATTAAGTCACCAAGTCATTATGCGTTAATTATTTGAGCGATCATAATGCTGTTTTATTTCAATACCCATCACAGGAGTGTTAATAAAATTTATCCGCAGTTACAAGAAAGGCGATTTCGCTAAGATCAACTTCGGGCTAAACAAGATTTTTTTCGTACTTCCGAATATTCCGATTTCAAAATTGGCATATGAAACTTTTACCACTTGAAAACTTGAACATACTCTTGGTATATTGCCACGAAGCATCATGTGATTAATGCTTCGCGGCAGCTTCACTTGTGATGAAACTGGAAATCTACGAGGGGTTTCAGGGAAGACTTTCAAAAATTTTGACAAAATACGCTTTAGGGGTTAAAATATGGCTTTTGCGGCTTAATATTAGCACTGTTTTTGGACACCGGAAAACCGACGAATAGTTTTAAGTAGTAAACTGGTTAACTAAGTCTTAAAAAGGGGATTTTTAACTATTAGAGTTAGGTGCCTAGTTGCAATTAAATATTTGTAGCCGGTCGTTAGTAACAGCTATAAGAGTTTTTAGAATTTCAATAACGAGATTACCCTCGCCGCTGTGGCTCGACAAAATTTGGCTGCATCGTGCGAAAATACATGCGCTTTCGAAAACATGCAGCCAGAGCAACCCCTCTAGTGCACGTAACTAGTCGGAAAAGCCAAATTTTGTCGGGCCGTAGCGCCTAGGGTAATCGCGTTTTCGAAATTCTAAAATCTGAAATGGCCATTTCTAACGACTGGCTATAAATCTCAAATTGAATCTAGGTGCCTACCTCTTTTAGTTAAAAGTTAAAAAATTAATTAACCGGCTCAGTAAAGACTATTCACCAGTTTGCTGGTGTCCGCCAATAGTGGTAATCCCATGCCACAAAAGCCATATTTTTACCCTGATAACCCTATTTTTGAAAGCGTTCGCTGAAACACCCTGTATAAAAGGTACGCATATTCATCGCGTATAAAAATGCGCTTTGCGGCTTATTCTAACAGCGTTTGAAATAACGCTCCTGGTTCCTGAATTACCACGCCATTTTTCCGCGTTTTCTTCACGAGAGGCAGAATATTAAACCGCTGGTAAAGCGTTTCTTGGTGAAGTGCGTTCAGCAGTAACGAACGAATGATAGAAAAAAATCTTGTCGAGTCACTTCTTGAAGATGAAGTGTGGTTTACTGACATCGTTCGAATAGACAAAAGTAAAAATTAAGACCTAATAAACTTGCTTCCTGCATTAGACAAAGATAGACAAATGTTTAAGACTCCAATATGATTTTGATTCTTTAGACAGTCGATAGAGAAAAGAAAGTTGGACTAAGTATAGAGTTTATAGACAGTTTGTACATTGCCTGTGGACAAAAAAGTGATTTAATTTTATAGACTAGTCTAAACGCAGTCCATAATTTGTCTGCAGAGAAAAGGAAAGTTCATTTTTTGAAACCTTCTGGACAGTCTTTAACCTGTACATCAATAAAAAAAATTGGGAATCTTCTAGGCTGGTCCGTAGACTCCGTTGATTGTCTGTAGACAAAAGAAAATTCGAAACTTCGTAGAGTCCTATATAGACAGTTTACAGATGGTCTACGGACAAAATGAAAATGAAAAAACGTACACAAGGCTCTGGAGGCGTAAGGAAACTGAAGTCCTTACAAGCTTTGGTCAGTAGACAATCTCTATGTCAGACACGTTTCCAAAGGGGGGGGGGGGGGGGCCGAGGGGGCCCAGGCCCCCCCCCCCCCCCCCCAGAAATCAAGTTCACCCGCCCCCCCCCGGAAGATCGAAAATTACTTTGGGCCCTCCCCGAAAAAAATTCCTGGCTACGTGCCTGCTCTATGTAGTCATAAGACGCCGTGTGCACCGTCTGCAAGGGCGCCACTGACGTTGTCCTAGACGCAGTCGTTGGAACCACAGGTGGGACATTCTATGGGCTTCCCGTTATCAGTACTAACATGGTCGAGGTAGGCGTGCGTGGTTTTATGTTCTTTTACGTCCCATACAGTTCGTTTCACGGCAGAACCGTGCGTAAGGGGCTAACACTTCGTGAGAGTGGACATGCACCCAACATTACTGTTTGCAGGGATGATTTAACGCGCCAAATGCTTGCTGCAGACTAGCGTGAATGAGCTTTTCTAAGACGAGCAGTAGCGGGGATCTACCGTATTAATAATCTTTCTGATTTGTTTATATTGAGAACTATATTTCCTTGTTTGCATCTGAAGTGTAGATTTTTCGTGCTTTGGGACAGTGGTATCACGCACGGTGAACTGACGCAGGTGCGGGCTCGTGAAAATCCAGCAGTAATACAAATACAACAAACACAATTGATATTCGTGAACGATAAGAATGTTTTTGTTTAGGACTAAATAAAACAAAACCGCTATTATTTTTGCGTGCGATCTTTCAGTCATCGTTTGAATGAGTGTTGAAGATGGTAATAATCATTTTTGATTATGATTTATCTGGGATTAACATCCCAAAGTGACTCAGGCTATGAGGGATGCCGTAGTGGAGGGCTCCGGAGAATTTCAACAACGTGGGGTTCTTTAACGTGCACTGACTTTACCATGCACACTACACGGGCCTCCAGCATTTAGCCTCCATCGAAATTCGACCACCGCGGCCGGGATCAAACCCGCGTCTTTCGGGTCAGCTGCCGAGCGCTATAACCACTGAGCCACCGCGGTGGCGGTAGCGATTAATTTAGCACATGGAACGCTTGTTGTGTAATGTGTACATTCCTAACTACAGGGTTAAGATATAAATGCTCCCAATCACTAAAAGTCTAACTTGACTCCCTGATAATGCAGCACGATATCGGCGTGACAAAAAAACACCCATTAGAGCCTGACGAAAAATTCGTTTAACTTATCTGCGGGATTTCCTCTGGCCTGGAAGCCATGTACATATTTCAAGCGGTCGATCATTGAAAGAGTGCAGCCGTTGCTGAATTTTCTCGGGGCAGGTGATTGTTATAATTTGAGAGTTGTTTCGCTGGAAACGTGCTCAATATTTAGGGCAAAACGTTTTCTTTATACTTTGCATTTAGAGGGCATGCATATTTGCTTAATGTGGCTTACGAAAATCCACCCAATATGTAGCCTAGAAAATCTGGTCTGGTCCTGTGCATTCTTGTCCGTCGCATTCCAAGCTGTGAAAAGTTCACGAAATGAGGTAAACGCGTAAAATACTTGTGAGGCAGCATGAGCGTACGCAAAAGGCTACGGACACCTTAAATGCATTGTTCACACTTTTTTAAATCTGTCCATATCACTACAAAGAGCCCAAAAATAATGCGCATTACGTGTGGAAACTTGCAGTACTCACAGACGTGTGCACAATAAACTACACAGCCAGCCTGGCAGCCTGGCAGGAGACCGTCTATCGCTTAATTTTACATTCACAAAATTATTTTGGCTGAAATTTATTGGTGCAGTGACAATATGTCCCGTGAGAGGTGCGAGCAAAATTTCTTGTGTGACGTACGCTTTCTCTTAGGGCACCGTCATCACCCTTTTGATAGCAGTCCTTTGCTCGAAGCATCACGAAGCAATGAGCCACTCAAAACTTGCTTCGATATTTTCAGAATCTGTTTCTCGCATAGATTTTTTTTTCTTTAAAAAGACGGGCGACATGTCGAACGTGCAAATAGCACTTGTAGTGTGGTTGTGTACTTTACGAACTATAATGAAGCAGCGACGGCTAAACGCGAAAGCGATCACTGAATGTGGACAGTAAAAAAAAAGCAAGAAAGGGAATAAGACTTTCAACGTTAACACTAAACTCGATGCGAATGTTTATTCTTCGCGTCGGACATTCGCGATTATCCACCGTCGCACTTCAGGAGTGAAGGCGGGGAAGTAGCATGTTCCAGGGTAGGTTCAAGTGTTTGAGCAGCCAATTTAGCGGCGATTTGTTCATTGATTTCACTGAAGGCTCAAATGAACGTGGCTTTATGACCAATCAATGATAGACACGGAGTAAACTGCAAAAACACGAGCGGAAGCCCACAGAAACTGACGAGTTGAGCGGCTGACGCGGCCCGACTGCGCCTCGTCGGTTTGCCGACAGGCGCAGGAGGCGCAGTAGTCGGTATGCACATGGTTCATAGGCGGTCTACATATTGCCTATAGACGAAAAGAATTGGAGCAATTCTTATTTTCTTTGGTCTATAGGCAATCTGTAGATGGTCTATGGGCCAAAGGAAATGGAATTACTGTAGACTTCAAACCACAGACGGTCTACAGATTGTCAATTAAAATACAACTAAGCCTCTATTCACTTTTTTCGTTCATAGGCAAACTATAGGCAGTTTATGAATAGAAGGGAATTTGGATTTTTTTTTACTTTAATCAAGTGTATAGACTTTCTATCGACAAAAGAAAATATTGATAGAACGGCAGTAGAGTCTATAAAAGGTCTATATCCAGTCTATAGACCAATTTGATATCGGAGGTCGACAAGGAATGAACACTGTTAACTAGCTATCAGTCCAGTCACAGCCAGGTTCATGCATGGTGCTGAGTCAAAATATTGTTCACATAATCACGCATCAAAACTGCGTTTTAGCCTTTAGGCCACATTTTTTATGTGGATAAAATAGAGTAGCCTGGAACTGAGAGGTCTGTCTTTCAAGAGGGGATACGTTGTTGATATATGTTGAGATGCACGACCACTACCTACACTGTCTGACTATCACTTGGTCCCTGTATGATCGTTGCTACATACTCGAAAATCTTTCCTCTGCGCCGCATCCTTCAGAGGTAGCTTGGCTCTTTAACTACGATCAAGGCTACGCCCAATGCAGTACCTTTCTTTATGATATTTAAAGCAAACGAGCCAACATTTAAGCACATGTTTTTGTCACACACTTATTAAGCCCTGAAGCAAACGCAGCGAGTGTTACCACAGACACGTGCTGGCCGACGCTAATAATCTCAGACGAACACGGAACAGCTTTCGAGAACCCGCTAATGAAAATAGTCCGCGAGGGCAAACCGTAAGACTTCGTGCGCGACGCCGCTGAAAGTTTAAGCCTAAGAGAACGCCCGCGTGCGGACTGGGTAATCGGGCATACAGAGACATGGGAACCTCGCTGCGTGTACGCTTTGAAAGTTGTGAACGCGCTCTCCGAAAATCGCGGCAGGCGGACTCAGGAAGGAGCGCAGAGGAGCCCGTCAGAAACGCGCGCGCGCGCTCACCGAGCTCTCTTGCCGTGCGCGTCCAGTGAAACCGTTTGGGGGGGCTGGGAGAATTAGGCCGCATTAGGCGCCGCTCCATTAGCAGCAGGTGGAATCAATGCAGTGGACTAGAAGCGGCATGCCTTAGCGGCGGAGGGAGCTGAGAGAGGGAAAGACAACCGCACTTGCCCGCCTCCGACGTTGAAGGGGAGCCGTTCTTCGGACGCCAGCCAGCATTTAAGCGTCGTTGATCCGCCATTGGCACAACGAGGAAAGGCGAACTAGTGCAGCATCCGGATGCAGGGAAGCTTTTGACCACACGTGGTGAGGAAAAGGCATGCAGCGCGTACTGCCTGCTGATGAGGAAAGGAAGGAGGAGACAAACATAGGGTTCGAGAAAAACAGGAGGGTACACTGAAGCCCCGCCTTATGAGTATGACGTGATAGCCTTAATAGGTTAACGCCCATATTTGCGGAATTGGTTATTCTCTCTTCTACGTTCGTAGATCGCTAGGAATTCTTCATACCACACTTGTCGTAGTGGTGCAGAGGTTAAACGATGCGCCACTGCCCCGGAAGGTGGCGCTTCAAACACAGCCACCGCTGGGGCTTGTGAGACCCAGGTTTCTCTCTCCGGGAAACCTCTCGCGACCATTTATTTTAATTTAACTGCTACCTACCACTGCGGGTAGTTTGCTCACAATCATGTCGCAGGTTGGCAATACGTGTGCAAATACAGCTGTCCACGTTTTGTATCTCATGCTCTTCGGAAGGCCTCAAAGAAGGTAGAGCCCGTTGAGCAGGCCGAGTTAGGCCTAGCGAGTGGCCTTGAGCTTGCTGTGCCCACTCTTTCTTCGAGGACCATTGCTCATGCTGCTGGCATGCCACAATTCTGGGATACGCGACGATCATTTGAGTTTAGCTGTGCACGGCTATCCCGCACCCCGTGCTTGGCTCTGGCTCGGGAAGCACAGCTTCCTTTAAGGCTCAAATAAACACGGCAAGTTCACATAGCATACCTGTCGCAAGGAATTTGCAGGCTGGCGTTACATTGCGATTAACGTCATTCCGAACACGGTGGCGATAACGGCTCGGAGCAGTATAGTTGATCTCATAGAATTGCATGGGGTTACCTCCTGGTGTTTCTGTGCTTGTGGGATGATTAGAACTAAATGAGTTTCTTGATTTTATTCAAAAACCCAATAAACGTCTACAATGTGCTCTTACTTATCATTAAAAGTTTTCAACAAGGTTTATAGAGAGCCAGGTAGTAGAAGGGGCACGAAATACTTTGCTTGATTTTATCGAACAAGAATATTTTATTGCGTTCACGTTTTTAAAGATTGTAATATTAATAATAATAATTGGTTTTGGAGGTTTTAAGGATTGTAAGGAAACAAAATATTCCAGAACTGCGTCACTATCAAACAAATTTCAGATGGTACTACTGCGGCTGTCTTCCTAGTGTTTTTTCTGGAACAGGATATTTTATTATTGATTTTACAGATAACCTTACGCGTGTCCCAGAATTATTATTAAAAAAGTACGTCTTTATGGTGTTAGTTTATTGTTTGCGTGTGTATTAGTATGTGCAAAATCTGTCAAGCTTTGTGGTGTCTATTTTCATTGATATATTTGTCATAGGTGAATAAATCTACATCAAATAGCATTTTGCATGAAAAAACAAAACAGTGACGCGTCTAATATCACGACACTGAGAGCACAGCGGGCACAATACGCCGCAGAGCGCCGATTATGTGCTGTCGTGGCGCAGGGGTTAACTCGAACCCCGGCTCCTTTGGGTGGCGTGTCCGAGCCTTCGGGCTGAGGAAAGATGAAACTTGAAGGTTGTGAAAACGAAAAAAACAAGCGGGTTTACTGGCACTTTGAAGAAACTTATTTACATAATTTAGAAAGGAGCAAAAAGTCACAAGTTAAATGTTCATAGCGTCGGGCTACTGGATAAGCCTTGTCGTCAGGGCCCAGAGCGATCGTTCTCACTCAGGTCTGCTGTTGAATACACTTAGAATCCGCCCTCTCACCACGTAGTGTCCAATTCCACAGGAGGCAGATATTATAGGAGTGACACAGCACATAGCACGCGGAGCATCGTGGGAATGGGCGAGGAGGATTCGGAGTTCCGCTGCTACTTCGACCGAAGCTGCACGTGTCCATCCAAACACAGGCACGGCGCCGTGGCTACAACCTCGGCGGGCTTTTTCCGGCCGGGACAGCTCTGGTCAGACGCGGCTAATTAAAGGAAGGCACCGTTCTCCTCTCCCTTTCGTCGTCTTATCCATCGTCTGTCCCGTCTCGCGGCAAACCAGACAAAGGGAAGGTCATCCCCCCCCCCCCCCCCTTCGTGAAGAGTGTGAGAAAGATTTCACAGGTAGATTCTCAGAGACATCCTTTTTTTTTCGTAAGGTCAACGGGGGTTCGAACGACGTGTCCCCAGCAGGGTTGTAACAGTGCATTAGATTAGCGAGAATCGGAACCTACGTTATTGTTTTCCACACAGAGACAAAAATGCCAGGCGTCAAGTCGAAAGATACTGATTGCTTTAAGAATATCTTCAATATACTGTTCATGCGGAACGTGAATGTTTGATTGGTGCCCAAATTTAGCATCTGAACATAATGTTGGTTCTGATTTCAATTGCAACACAACTACAGATCAGAAGATGCGCGTTTGCAAACTCTCTGAGAGGTTTTATTTCGACAGAAGTCGCAAACTTTTGCGAAACTTGAGTCCTCTGGAAGAAGAGGAAAAAGTGAATTTCATAACCGTTTCTGTGCGCACGTTGCATTGGTGCGTGTAGGCAGTCGCACGCATTCAATTCATGGACGCACGCATTAATCGCGAAGTCGAAGGCTTTCGCAAAACACGCGTTTCGAAAGCATTTGCAGCCGTTCATTTACGTACAGGTCCGAGCCTTGCGTGCCGAAAGTTAATTTAGTTTATTTTGTGAACGTGGCACAAAACAAATTTTGAACTTCGTGCAGCTCGTCATCTGACGGGACTTGGACGCTCTCCAGAAGTGCGAAGATTTAGCGTGGGCTGGCAAGGCATCGACGCGGTCGCATAAGCGAAAGCGCAGTAAGTACCGGTTCTTGCAGTTAGTAGTAGTAGTAAAGACTTTTATTCGACCATAATTTATAGGCCGAGCATGTCGACCGCCTGGGCGACCAGAAGCCGCTGTTCTTCTTCCCCTTCAGCGCCAAGCCAGTCGAGCCAGGTGGTGATGGATAGAAAGGGTGGGGGGAAGGAACCCGACTGCTGAGCAGCCGGGCAATAGAAGAGGCAATGGGCCAGGTCCGCATAGATGCAGGGGCAGTTGGGACAGGAAGGGTCCGATCGATAGCGATAGAGGAAGAGGCGGGACGGGGTGATAACTGCATTCATCTGAATGTGCCGAAGAAGGCGAGACTCCGGCACCGTGAGTGATGGATGAGGAGGAGGGTAAAGGCGTTTGTCGAGGCGGAGCTCAAGGTAGACTTCTTTTATGGTGCGGCGAAGGGTGAGCCTCCCACCGTCCTCCGAGGGCTTGGGCCAGGGGATCAACGGTGCCCGGAAAAGTGTGTCGCGGGCGAGCTGATGGGCCAGCTCATTGCCGTCAATCCCTGAATGCCCAGGGACCCAGCGGAGGAAAACGATGGAAGGCTGCAGTGCGGAGACCGCTCGCTCGACCTCCTGTTGGAGAGAAGGGGTCAGGGTGCGTTTCTGTATGTGGTGTATGGCGGCTTGTGAGTCTGAATAGACTGTGTACTCTTGGAGAGAGGGAAGGAGGGCAAATGACTGGAGGGCATGCGCAATGGCGAGGACCTCGAGGGACAATGCGTCTGGAGGGTGTAGATACGGCCCGCTGGTGTGGGTTTCAGGAGAAGGGAGGTGTGGATGGTACAGGGCGTAGCCGCAGGAACCTCGAGGAGCCACGAAGGAGGCATCCGTGTAAGCTACACCCTGGGTATCAAAGAGAGGGGAATGGTGCTGTGCGGCCGCATGACGACGTCCGGCGTGCAGGACGGGGGACATGTTGGTCGGGAGGGGAAGGATACGAAGATTGGGAGCGGGGGTGGGAATAGGAGAGGTAAACGGGGAGATTGGTATGGGCGAGATACCCGCTTGAGTCAATAACCACTGACCCTGACGGGTAAGGGAAAGCCGGGCAAGTTGTGAGTCACGATGGAGACTGAGAAGAGAACGAAGAGGATGGAAGAGGCCTGTGGCAAAGAGCTTAGTGGTAGAGGTAGTGATAGGGAGGTTGAGAGCTGCCTTGTAGAGGCCCACAAGGGCAGTCTCGAGAGCGTTAAGTTGAGTCTGATTGAAGGAAGCGTAGGGTGCAAAGTACAAGACTTTGTTGAGGGCCAGCGCGTGGGCAACGCGGCACGCGTGAGCCTCGTGGAGACCTGAGCGTCGAGTGACCACGCGCCGCAGGAGGTGAGTTACAGAGTGGCAGGTGGTGACAGCGCGGTGGAGGGCTTGCACATTCTTAGCCGCATGCAAAGGGAAGCCAAGAACTTTGCACTGTGTGACGACAGGAATGGGAGAGCCAGAAAGGTGGAGAGAGACGAAGTGGTTGTGTGAGCGCTGGTAGGAGGAATGGTTGAGAAGGAGAAGCTCGGATTTCTCAGGAGCAGGAGAGAGGCCAGCGGTGGTGAGAAAGGAGTCGATGAGATCTAGGCCACGTTGCAGGGTGTCCTGTACGTGACCGGGAGAGCCAGATGAACACCAGAGAGTGATGTCATCGGCGTAAAATATATGATGCAGGTCGGGAATTTCAGCTAGCTGGGAGGCGAGAGGGGCCATAGCGAGATTGAAAAGGGTAGGAGAGAGAACAGCACCTTGAGGAGTGCCACGGGTGAGGTGGTGTGGGTTAGACAAGTGGGTATCTACTCGAAAGCGAGCCACACGTTTAGAGAGGAATGAGCGGATATAGGAGTACATGCGGGAGCCACAATCCAAAGAGGCGAGTTGAGAAAGGATGTGATCGTGGCAAACACCGTCAAAGGCCTTGCGCACATCGACAGTCACAAGTGCGTAAATTTGAGTGGGTGTAGGGGACAGGAACGTTTGCTGGAGAATCAGAAACATGTCCTGTGCACAGACGCGGCGTCGGAAGCCAATGAGAGAATGGGGGAAGAACTCCCGTGCCTCAAGGAAATCAGAGAGGCGAGTCAGAGCCATTCGCTCAAGGGTCTTACCAACGCACGACGTCAGGGAGATTGGGCGGAGGTTAGAGAGAGAGGGAGGTTTGCCCGGCTTTGGAATCATAGAAATAAGGGAGGATGTCCAGGAGCTCGGCAAGCAGCCGCTCTCCCAGGCCTCATTGTAGGTTTGAAGGAGGAATTCTTTGGCGCAGTCAGGAAGGTTACGAAGTGTGGTGTATGTAATGGCATCCTCACCGGGAGCCGAGCGTGTAGAATTAGCAGCCAGAGCAGATTCGAGCTCCCGGAGAGTGAAGCATTGGTCCAGATCGGGGTTAGGTCCACCTGAGTACACCGGGTAGGAGGGTGCCAGAGGGGGCGGGAGGTAGAGAGAGGCGAGTTGATCAAAAACTTCGGAGGGAGTCCCCTGAGTGAGGGCTTTAGCTAGAGTGGGAGCAAGGGCAGGCTTACTGCCAAGGAGGGATTTAAAGAGAGACCATGCGGATCGCGAGTGCAATGCAGAATCAAGGCCATCACAAAGAGCACTCCAACGAGAATGCTCGAGGGAGGCGCAGTGGGCGACGATCTCAGCCCGCAGAGCAGTGATCCGGGAGGAAAGTTGGGCATTGTGTGGTTGGGAGCGAAAGGAGCGTTGAAGACGTTTACGGCGACGCCATAAACGGATAAGGTGTGGATCTGGGTCCTGGATTGGGTAACGAGAGCGAACGCGACGGCTACTGGACGTGAGCGCTGCAGAGATGCGCGACGTCCAGTCGTCGTAGGATTGAAAGGAGTCGGAGGCGAGATTTGTGCGAAAAGCATGCCAGTCAGTGTGAATAACCGGATGACAGCGAGGGATGTGGGAAAGAGAGGTGGTGATATGGATGAGAAAGTGGTCACTTAGAAGAGTTTCGGCTGTCACCTGCCAGTGAAAGGAAAGTGAACCCCGAGAGAAAGTGAGGTCGGGTGTCGTGGAGCGTTGTGAGGCAATACCCGCTCGAGTAGGAGAGCCAGGAGTATTAAGAAGGGTGAGGTGGCGTTCCTGGGCCAGACAATGCAGGAGGCGGCCGGGTTTGAGGGTTTGTGGGTAGCCCCAGAGTGTGTGAGGGGCATTAAAGTCACCACCAAAGAGGAGATGGGAGGTAGAAGGAAGAGAGTGAAGGAATTTGCCCAGAGCAGAGAATAAAGAGGAAGTGACAGGGGGGTTGTAAAAAGACAAAAGGACGAGTGAGATGCGGGAAGAAGGGTGGTAATAAACCACACAAACTAAATATTTAAGGAGGGTGGAGGGGATGTCAATTTGCTCTACGAGCACGTCACTGCGTACATAAATAGACGCAAGTGGCGTGGCCGTAGTGGCATGGTAGGCGCGGTAGCCTGGGACATTGCGGGCCGTCCGGGTCTCCTGGAGAAGGAGAAAATGAGGCAGAGAGGGGCGGGTGAGTAGGTACTGGTGGAGGGGGGTCTTATTGTGGCAAAGATTTCGGCAGTTCCACTGCACAATTTCGAGGTCCTCGCCAAACGCCATTATGAGAGTGGAGAGGAACGCGATGGTACGCGTTCCTTCTTTTTTGCCGGGGGCAGTGACTCATGGACGGATTGGAGCATAGATGTGAAAGATTCCAATTGCTTTGATTGTGCTTGGAGGGTGGTAAGAATCTGGAGAACCGAAGTTTCCAGCTGAACCAAGCGAGTGTGATGTGCCTGTGTGGTGGTTTCGACAAGGTCAGCCAAAGGGGCGACCTGGGCGCTGGAGGAGGGAGTGGGGAACGTGGCAAGGTGCTCATTTAGCTTGCTAAGCTGGGAGGTAAGAGAGGAGGTGGTTGTCTGGAGGGTTTGAGTCAAGGCATGTATCTGCTGTTGTAGATCGTGGGAAATGCGCTGCTGCTCTCGCTGCTGGCGTTCGAGCATTGCTAGCCGGAGGTCGAAGGAGCGGCTCGCGTCAGTCAAGGATGGAGAGGGTGGTGTAGTGGAAGAGAGGGACGCTGGCACCGAGGATCCTTTAACTATGGCGGCGAAGGAGCCTGGTGGTGACGTGATCGGAGCTGATGGATATTCATGATTAGAGGAGGAGGACGAGGAGGAGGAGGAGGGGGTGGTGGGTTGAGTGGCCCGGCGCAAAGCTAGGCGTCGGAGGTATGCAGCTTTAGCACACTCGCGTTGTTTAGCAAGGAGGAAGGGGCAAGTGGGGTCGAGGGAAGGGTGGGTATTCACCTGGCAATGAAGGCACCAGGGCTGGGCACACACATGAGCGGAAGGGTCAGCGGGTAGAGGGGCAGCACAGCGACGGCACTTTGCCGGAACGCTGTGCTGGGGGCATTGGTGGGCGCGGTGGCCTAGAGTGAGACAACGGGTGCAGGTGGGAGGCTTAGGTTTATGAGGACGGCACCGGAAGGCAACGCGTTTGAAATATACAAAGTGGGGGATGACGGTACCAGCGAACGTTATGAGCACTGATTGAGTGGATCCCATCATGCGAGCAGCGAGAATATCTGTTTTGAAAGATTCTAGTTCATGCATGAGCTCATCAGGAGTGAAGTGGCCACCGGCGTTATGGATGACGCCGAGGCATGAGATGGGAGGATGGGGGGAATAAGTTTTGATGCTGACAGGCTTACCGTGAAGGTGAAGGTGCGTGATAGAAAGTAGGAGGTGGGCGGTGAGAGGAGAATGAGTTTTTAAAAACACCAGGCTTTGGGCTGGCTTGGCCTGAAGGGTGATGTCTGCACTGGTCTTGGAGGAAAGTTGTGCAGCGGAGGTGACTGCGGCGAGCACGTCGTAGAGAGGCAGCTTGGGATTGAGGGTACCAGGAGGGAGTTGTATGCCAACAGTGATGAGCTCGGAGCGGGGTCGGGTGGCGGAAGCAGGCTTACGGCTGGCACCGATGGTGCTCCAGCCGATTTCCGAGGATGAAGTGTCGTCTACCGGGGACGCCATGAAGTCCATGTCTGCCGACGAATCGTCAGCCTGGGGCGCAATCTGCGACGCTGGTGCCGGGCTGCAGGTCTTGGTGTCAGCGGGTAATGTGGCTGGTGTAGGCGCGGCGGCACCGGCGGCGTCGACGAACGCAGGCGGCTGCGACGCGTCTATGGGCCCAAAGGTGTTGACGTCTCTTAGAGCGTGGAGTTGGCGAGCAGTGGACGCTGCGGCGACGACGAACGCTGCCGGCTGCGCCGCGGCCGTCGATCCGGAGCTCCCAGCGTCGCTCACAGTGTTGGTTGCGACAGGATTTTGCGCGGTGGCGTGGGCGGTTGGAGTAGGCCCCGCGGTGGCGGCATCAGTGGGTCTGGGCTGCAGGGGCTTCGTGAGACGCTGCATTGCAGAGGTGCAGGCGCGGCGCGTTAGGGTTAGCGAGGCGCCGCGCCGGTTCAGACTTTTGGAGGCGCTTGAAGGGCCAGCCCGGCAGCGGGCCGTGATGCCGATGGTATCCACGTGCTTCGGAAGCCTTCCGGAAACGATGGAGAGGAAATCCAGGGGCGGGCGAAGCCCTGGATTAGGCCAGGGGCAGGTGAAAGCGGAGCTCGATAGGCAGCCAGCTAAACAGGGCGGCGCCACCTAGCCTCTTGCAGTTAGTCGTCATGAACGCTCTGAAACTTTCGAAGCGCCGCGTAATTGAGAAGTTAGCGAATAAAAAGAACGCATAAACAGATGCGACAAATATGAAGCTCTATTTCACAAGCTTTGATCGAGGAAACTCGGCGCCACGATGCCCTTATTTTAACTTGATAATCAACGTCTTCTCATCAAGAGAGGAAACACAAAAATTGGCGGTGGTTTAATTCTGGTTAAACCTGGAGTGACGCGATTGCTACAGCTGGCCGAGTGGAACTTGCTTCTTTCGCCGCTCCGTTTCGCTCGGCTTTCCTTCTTCATCTTCGTCCCACTTGACACGGCGCATGCGCACAGCTGTGGCAGCTCGGTTTTTTTTTTTTTGAAGCGATGATTATTGCCTCAGGGCATAAAAACTATGAAGTGCGAGATGAGTAAGATGCTTAAATAAATGAAAAAAGTTGAGCTGATCTGATGAAATCATGAAGTGAACGATGATATGGACCTTATGTCCATGCAATATATGAATCCGGATTGTCCGGTGAGAGTTCCATTGACGCCAGGTGCCGAATTCTCGTCGGCTTCAGCGCCGGACAGTCCCACAGTCTCTGTTCTTGCCGGACAGTCTCTGTTCTTGCAGGCTCGGTTTGCAGACTCGGTTTCAGCTCGGTTTCGCTGGCGCGCCGCGCCGTCGGCAGCAGCAGCTGTTCCGCACCCCGTGACTGGTCACGTGACCAACCAGGCGACGAACCACGTGATCAGACACGGCACCGCGCCGCCGGCAGCTGCTCCGCGCCACGTGACCAGCCACGCGACAGCTGGCGGCGCCGCCACGCTGAACGCTCGAAATGCTACCCTAATGTATATATCGCTAGAAAAACACTAGAGGCTACACCAGAGGCGTATGGGAAACAGTTGTACACAACCCGGATAACTTGGGCCAGCTCATGACGCTACTGAATGTTGCGCGATTGACGTATCAGTTATTCCATACATTCATAGAATATTTCGCTCGGTGGTTAAACAGGCGCAGCTCTGCTCATTATAACCAGTGCTCCCCCCTTCCCCCCCCCCCCCCCCATCCGTTTGCGGCTCCCATCCCCATTATTTTCTTGGACACACGGAGCTGCTCTGCACAGGTCGAAAGAAAGAGTGAAACACGCATTGTAAAAGGCCCACGGCATGACTGGTTTGGAATTGTTACGACGATATCGCGGCCTATAATAATAATTGCTAAGCTGAATGTCTGAGGTTTTTCTTTCGTCGGTGACACCCACATGGGGGACACGACTTCCGAGGCAAGCGCATAAAGAAGCCAGCGGGAAGACGAGAAACAGGACAAGCTTAAGACGTGCCAAGAAATCGGCTTCGCATCGCAGTGCACGTGGGCTTCGTCGTGAGGCATAAAACGCCTTAATTAAATCCCACGGGGATCTGGGGGAAACTCCCTTTCGTAAAACCGGCACTGCACAGGGACTTTTATGGCTTATAAAACATTCCCCGCCTCTCAACCATCCGGGGAACAATATTATATCTCCAAAGAAAGCGAAAGTAAATGTAAATAGAAAACACCGGGATGACCAGTGCCCGTATACGATGCCAGGGGATTGCTCGAAGCTGCATTAAAAGCATTAGTGCAGGCGGAAGGGATCACGGCAGGACTATCATCCCAGCCGCGAAGTTTTTGATGTGCACGTCCTTGGGGTCATCTTAGCAGTGAAAACGTGAACGGGACGACCCAGGAGGAGAGAACTAAAGGCTCGGCAAATAATCCCCGAAGGAGCCAACTCGCGCAGTAACCTTCGTTTATTAAGCGTAATACAGTTTCACTGCGCACTGTGCGTCCTCGTCGCTTGTCGAAGCTTGTGCGTTTATCTTACGCGCAACGCTGAAATTGGTCACCTGATACTTTATGGGTTTTTTCATGTCTTCGTCTCCGCCTTGCGTACGTACCGAAGGTTTCACTGTGTTGCGACGGTCATTGACCTGCTCGAACATACACCACGTTTACGTAGAAGCGCTGATAAAACACTGCCGTACATGCACTCGTCTGTCGATACTGGCTTTGCACAAACGAAAATTAAGCAGTTATGTGCAGTGCTAGCTCAATATTCTGATATGAATGGACGTTTGCGATAGTGTCAGGGGGCATCATGGACTAAAGCTTGCTTGGGAAATCTCTGACAACTCACCCATAAAACATTGCACGAAATAAAAATATACGATAAATACAACTTTTATTCGTTGATATTACAGAATGTATTGCCTGAATAAACTAAGGCAGCTTAGAAGCGGAGAATGATTCATTAGTTTTGTACTGTGGCACTGACATTGAAACAATAATAAGACTGCGACTTCGATGTTGGTTAAGGACACGAAAGTTGTGCTTCCGCTCATTTTGCTGATTAGTCATTATCTTTCAGTATTCTAAAATGAACGCTACGGAGAATAAATAAACGTGTGGAACTGCGTGATTTGGCACCTATTTTTGATGTCGAAGGATTTACACGTAATTTGAGGCTGACCAGGAGGGGTGCTGGTCTTTGCACAACTTTTTACTGATACGATCAGCGACTTCCTTAGTAAAATGTAATCGCAAAAGGCGGCGAAGCGCTACTTGGGGTAATCAAGATAGCTCGCTCTATTTTAACAAGGGGCCTTTCGGGACTAGAGCAGCTACGGAGAAAAAAAATGTCTGCACCCGGGCTGCCACAAGTGCCGAAATTTAGTGGAAGCGCTGCCAATTCAACGACGCCAACAGACTATCTAGCTCCGTGCTTTCTTTCGGATGCAAGGCTCCGAAATACTCTTTTCCGAAATACTAAGTTGCAGTGATCATATTAGGAATGCATTTTTTTCAGTCTACCCTGGAGTCACCTGGTCGCTACATTTTTTAGAAGCCGAAGTTTAAAAATGATAATGATGATGACTACGATATGATTTTTACTGCACAATGGCAGTTTCATGGGTTGTTTTTTGGTTTCAAGCGGTGGAGTGAAACTCGTTTATCTTGGAAATTAACCCCAGAGAAGCCGAGCAACAAGTCAGGAGAAAGCTTGTACCGATTGAAAAACCGCTGGTCTCCAGGCAACACAGAGTACAGACCCCTCCTCTTTCCCATGTACAGGTGGATGTTGAATGGCGGCCCTCAGCAGGTACTCATTAAAAAGTAAAAGAAAAGAAAATGTGCTGGCAAAATTTAGGTCACAAGGAAAAGCGAGTCTTAAATGACATAAAAGAGAATGACTGTAGTGTGAGAATTGGCACCAGACACGACTTGAGCGCCCAATACTCAATCTTTTCTGGTCACAAACAGCTGGAATTGTCCCAAGAAGTGCGCAGAATTTAATCAGCTTTGTAACCTAATGGTCAATGAACTTCTTTTTTTAAGGAAAGGGTTCTCTTGAAGCTTTCGTCAGGGATGACCTCTAATATCTACCCTTAGGTTCGGGCGAGGCTTCTGTAGTCTTATAGCCAATTAATGCATTTCACTTGAAAGTTAAGGTGGTTAGATAGTTCTATTGCGGAGACGAGAGAACTAGATCCGACGTTCGGTCGTAGTAACCGCATATTGCGAGCCACAAAACGCAACAACACCTGCACTTGAAAACTGCGTACGTGTTAATGATCCAGAGTCGGTTGAAATCATTTCGGAACCGTCTTGTAGAGCGCCCCTCGTAGCGCATTCCGCTCGGCTTTGTTGTGAATGCGCGAATTATTGAGAAATTAACACTGAAGCGCCGCTAGGCAGCTCGAGGTTCAGTAATAACTTTGGGAGCGTGTCTTGTGTCCGCATGCAGTTGTGCGTTCATCGCCAACGTAACTGATTGTCAGTGGGAAGAGTTTTGTGTGCAGATATAAGACTGCAACATTATAGATCCACACCCTTGATGTCTTCGAAGTTGCTTTGTTTTGTTAGCGCTGCTATTTCATATGACATCTTTTTTGTTTTGTTTACTAGGCAATTAGAGCTATCAAAGAATCACGTTAAAAAGCAAAAAAACGAGAATTATATAGAAATACCAGCAAGGCTAGGTAATAAAAAAAAACAGAAATGAAATGCGTTGGGCAGTAATAGAACTGCGGTTGTGTGCAACGCATTCTTCTTGTTGGTCTTGGTTGGTTGTTGGTTGAGTGACTGATTAAGTTGAAATAATAAAAAGCCGTAAACGTTTGTATTCTGAGCCTTCATGGTATAATGGTTGTGTACAGACACTTCTCTATTTTTATATACTGCGACCTTCGCCATTGGCTGAACCGGCTACGCGGCCCCTCAATCGTTAAGTTTGAGTGTAGAGGAGACGGAGGGCGTGGCACTGTTTCAGGTAGCGACGAAAGACGGAAAATATAAAGATGCAATGAAATCAGTTTGGGAATTCTTATAGACTACAGCAGCCTTGCTTTCAGTGAAGAAAAAAAAAACAAAATCATTAGGAAATGGCAATAAAATATATATACGCTCGAAATATATACTCCAGGACTCCTAGACGCACAGTTGTTGCAGTCACCGGATTAGTTTCTATCACTTTCGTATTTTAACGTAAACTAAAACTCAGCACTCTCTCTTTTCTTTTTCGTGCCGAGATTTACCGTGTGGCATATGTTGGGACCAACAGTAGGTGATGTCATTTCCGGTGTGGTGACGTCACGTTTCTTCAGCCAGTGGGAATTCTCCGCTGTGGTGACGTCATTTCCGTCCAGCGAAGAGCGGACCTTATGACCAGCGACGCATCTTGGCCCCATGGAGCTTCTAATATCATCGCATTATCACAACCTGAACAACAAACAAATGAACAAGCAGACACTTTACTATAAATTGAGCGCGCATAGCACTATTTGCTTTTACCTCAAGGCCTCGTTCTCTCCTTTTGGTGGCCCTAATTCTTCTTCTATTTATAATGCGCCCTCCATTATTGAAAGTTGTTTAGAAGAGTTTGCGGAGAAAGGATGGTCGACCGAACGTCCATTGGTTTTAGCAGCCATTATGAACAGCGGAGGGAATAGAATTGAAACAATTTGAGAGAAGTGATGTTTATAAAAGTGATCACAGGCAGGAACCGACGAGCAACACGGAAGTTAAATGCGCAGGTCAAAGTAATGCGAAAAAGAAAGCAGCTGAAAAAGAATTGTGTTTACAATACTTTTTCTGATAGATATTACTCGTGTTTACTCCCCAGAAGAACAACAAAAGAGAAACTGCTGCCAGAAGCAAGAGCTAGAAAAGCTACATTTTGGGGGAGAAAAGGCGGATGCGACGTATTTGCGTTGTCAGAAATAAAAGAATGGCAAGAAGAATCACGATAATACGGGAAATGTTTGCAAAGGAGAGTCAGCAGAGAAGCTAGGAAGTTGGCAGAAAAGGAGGCTACCCATAAAACTCTGCGGAAGGCCAAGATATACAGGGTTACAGCGACGAAATGAAGCAAAGGCGTAGAAAAACAGACATAATCTAGACAGCACGTCTTGGATGCCCTTCGGGGTCTATGAGAGCCGAGAGACAAAATCTCAGTCGCGCTGGAATGAAAGTCGTTCCGCATGGCCGCAGAAATGGACAGCACGCGCAATAGACAGAAAAACGGGAAGTGAAGGAATTCAAGCTTGGGAAGTTGTGTTCAGCACAGCGGGAAGTAGATTGCCGCACATGCACCGGAAACGATGAGCACGCTGTATTCAATTACTGAAGAACCCTGAAGGGATGTTTTTTTTTTTTTTGGTGGGGGGGGGGGGGGAGGGATTGGCGTGTTCGAGTTTTATGCTAATGCATTTGGAGCCGTGTTATACTGAGTTTTATTTTCCGCCGATGTCATTAAATTGCCCCTGAATGAAATAGAGAAGCCTAGCGCCGTACAGCTTGGGGATACAGATAGGTTTTTACACCCAATTGCATTAGAAGCGCTAAACGGAACACCTAAAAATGCAAATGAAAAGCTGCTTCGAAAGGTTACTAAAGATTGTTGCACTGAAGATGTGCCTAGGTGGAATCGGTGCAGAGGCGATGTCCGGGGTATGGTAGGTACAGAACTAAACGCTTGGATAATCTGTATTGCATGAATGAAGATGCTAAGAACATACCGATAGCTCAGTAGCGCAGTCCGCCTTTTTTTGACATGATTCGCTGCCATTTGACATTTATTCACATCGAAGTGATAATGAACGCCAAGATAGTGTTCGATGCTACTGTAGATCTGTGTAATTGTCTTGGAATAACGGACCGGTCTAGTTACGGTGTACACTCTCTGCACTTGTATGATTTTGGTTTAGGCGGCACAGAGTGCAGACGGAGCCAAAAGAAGCTTGACCTCGCCTTGCTTGCGCAACACTGCACAGAACTTGAAGCAATGTCCGCGAGGATTGCGAAAGGAAGCCGCCGGCCGCCGGCAAAGCTCTCTCGTCCCGCAGTAATAGGAGGCCCTGGTTGCGCTGTTTCTCGGCCCCTCGGACAGCGGCTGTCTTGTGACTGGACATGGCCTTCGCTCGTACACGTACTGCGGAAATGCGTTCGCTCTTGCCGAGGGCCGGCGTTGGAGAACAAACGACAACAAACAACTACGAGTGCCATTGCCGTCTCTGTCGTGCCCGCGTCTCATTCCGGCTTCGTTTGAGACGTCCCGCATTTTACTTTACACCGTAGAGTTGCCGTCGGCGCGGAGCTGCTACGATTACGCCGCGGCTCCGTTAAAGCATTTGAGACGAAACGAAAAAGCGGGAGAGAAAGAGCGGAGGCAGGCTGAAAGATACACGATAGCTGAATAGCTATCTTGCGAGTTCAGGGCGCCAAACTGAAAAGCGGCAAAAAAAAAAGAATATTAAAGGATTACAAGTTCTCTGGCTCTGCGAGATGTACGAGAAGCACGTCCAAGCTCCGCTTGCGCTGCTCTGACGATTGGCACAGGCTGGCGATTCGTTTGAGACCGACAACTGATTGCTTTAGGGATGGACAATCTCCCTCCACGATCATTCCAGAGGTTCGCAATCGTACAGAATCTCGGTGACGGCGGCTTCCTTCTTTTCGTAGATACGGTTGTACGGTTCAGTGCGTTGTATGTTTTGTGTGAGGGGCACGGACAAATTTCTTTCGTTGCACAGAAATTAGGACTCGCCATATCTATTTCACGACTACTGACTCTTCTATTCTTTAAATATAAACGCGATGGCAGTCTTTTCTCTTCTGTATTGATCTAGCTATTTTATGAAGCAGAACAGTGAATCACAAGCGTGTGTCTTAAAAACGATTTTCTGTCGTCGTTGGCGACAAAGGAAGACTGGAGTGGATGCTCAGCTACTTTTGTATCCTAGCCAACTTTTACTCTCCCACTTGAAGAAGTTTCTATGAAGCATGCGCAATCGTTTGATATGAGGCGGCCTTTGCTTAGCACTTATTGCCGCCCTCTGACATCATTCTTGACAGCTCTGCGATACTTGTTTACACGTCGTAAATGAACACATGAAGACCTGGGCTAAATATTACACTTTCACACTGAGCAGAGAACACCGCATCGCACTCAAAATTTCGCGTCCTCCTTTCTTTGACTTTTTAAAACTGACGCCTTATTCGAGTAGTGCGTCTACAGCCAAACGAATAATCGTCAGACCCGTTCATGCGCCCCATGAATTTAACGCCAGAAATGTGCTCACCAAAATCTAATATAACAAGCGCAGCACAGCACAGCAGTATCGACAGCATGACTAGTCATGTGCATCATGTTTGAAAGCAACTGTGTCAGGAAACAAACAAACAAACAAACAAACAAAAACGAAGAATCAACCAACCAACAAATCAACCAACCAACAAATCAATCAATCAATCAATCAATCAATCAATCAATCAATCAATCAATCAATCAATCAATCAATCAATCAATCAATCAATCAATCAATCAATCAATCAATCAATCAATCAATCAATCAATCAATCAATCAATCAATCAATCAATCAATCAATCAATCAATCAATCAATCAATCAATAAATAAATCAATTAATCAATCAATCAAGGAATCAAGCAAGCAAGCAAGCGAGGTCTTTTCGGTGGAGCAAAGAGGCGCTTAGCTTTGATCGTGGATCCACAAGAGAAGGAAAAATGCTGAGAGAGCTACAGGTAAATTTCTCTTCCCTATAAGTCCGCTTCAGAAAGAACGCATTCAGATAAGTTTTTCAGGAGGGCATTCATGAAGCTGTGTCCTTCAATATCGAATGCTTATAGCCACTTTCTAGAAAGTGGTTTTCAGGCTCCGCTAACAAGTCAAAGGCCCTTTGAGCGCCTATGGTTATTCTTACCAATATTCTTGGGGTGCGTGCTGTCTTGTTAATCTGGCCCACGATGCGAGTTTCCCTGAAATACTGGCTCTGGGCGCTCAGAAGGGAATTAAATATCCCACAAGACTGAAGCTTCTTTTGGCTGCTTGCGAATATTTGTAGATGTCTGGGAAGGCTGCCAGAGTAAAGTCGTCGCATGGTGTGGGAGTAGACCCTAGTGAGTGGCTTCCAGGGTGCCACTGCGAATTCTTTGCCACAGTTTCTTATGTTCTTTCAACCTCTCAGTGGTATACCTAAGTATAGGAAGCAGCGCTCGGTACTGTAGAGGTATCGGTCTATGGTAGACTTCATTATAAAGGTTTGTTTGTTCGGATTATGTTGCAGTTAGGCTTGCGTCAACTGAGTGGAAGAGAAGTGAAACATACGGCACATTATTTGTCTCGTAAAAAGAACCAAGGTGAAAGTGAGCTATGCCGCTAACAGTCATCTTAGAAAATGATAACACTGTACTTTCGACCACCTTTACACATGTCTCTTACATCACAGTGTTACTTCGTAGCGAAATTCAATGACCTTCGAAAAAATACGGCGCTTTCGCGCTTGCAGCGCTTTTGTCCCTTTATACGCGTGGCTTGAAAACTAAAAATTGTGAGAGCGCTTGTCGCGGTTTGCGCCTTTCACAGAAGGGGATTTCTACTTTAAGGAGGATTCGTTTCCATGTCCTTCACATCTATTTCTCTAGGCGGATGTCACAACCCAACGCTTATATATCACAAAATGTTAGTCTCAATATTCAATTATCAATTTTTTTTTCTCGTTGGTAAGAATGGCACCAGTGCCACAAAACAACAACACTTGTTTCAGAACCGACACGCAGATACTACACCCAATGACATGAAATAATTTGGTGCACCAAGCACAGCGAGGGTAACAACCTGGAACGTGGGCCCTTTTGTTATTACTAAAGCCACTGTAGCCTTACCATTACTAAATATCAATTTAGAAAACCGTGAAATTCAGTTATCCTCAGCTTGGTCGCACATCATCAAACAAGTCAGTTCCCTTAAGCTTTTTCGGCAAGAATTACGGAAACAGGCATAAATAAATCAACAGGAAAATACGGACGGAATTACTGTGATAACAAATTTTAATTTTCGTCACATAAGCTTGTGTCGACTTCAGCGATGAATTTACGTCAATACTGTTTATTAATCGCGGACCTTCATGGCAGGCGTTGGCGCGCTTTACGGGCGGTAACTTTTCCGCAGTAACATGGACATAAGTCCGGACTTCATTGCTGGGAAATCGGGTTCTAAACTGCATTGCGTGCATAAAAAAAAAAGAGTTCGTAAACTGCAACCTAACCCTTGCGACTAATTTAGCAACCCCTGGTGGGAGGCCGTTTTCAACATGAGAACGCCAGGAGCTGGACTGGAGGCCGAGAATTTCTGTTCATATAGATTTCAATGCATAATACAAGTATTCATTTGCCAGAGTTATTAAACATATTCTTCATGCGCAGATTCTCTTTACTGACGAGTTTTTACTGTTTATTTTTAAATCTAATATAAAACGATCAATACTGTCTGCATTGCGGCTAAGACAGACAGTCAGAGGGGGGAGGGGGGGAGATTCGGTATTTTGAGGGGCTAAGTTGGCCGCAGCGGGCGCAGGAGAAGGTCAATGGAATAAACGGTTATCTTGCTGTTGACTCACGGTGATGGTAAAGGTGCAGATTCCACCTGCTATTCATCTCGAAGATTCAGCAACGTTTTCTTGATCATGCCATAATTGTCAAAAAACAACAGACTTGATGGTGCCAAGCATTCATCAACATTTTTTTCCCCTGAAATTGGCAAAACGACTCCAATGTAAAAACTGTCGCAAGATTGACCTTCGTCCAAAGAGCGCCTCCTTTAGCTATACAAACGCAATAGGAACAAATCCACGGCCATGGCTGAGTTAAAATCTGATAAGCTGAGGCATCTGCATGCGTGCACACAAATCTTGCTTGTTGCCGGGAAGCGCTTTGGTCCGAAGAAGTTACTTTCATACCGAGCATATTCTTGCTTTCAAGCACGCGAGTTTTAAAGCCCTGCATCAGACTGCTCGCAACTTATGTATCAACCGCATGATCTCTGGGAAAGAGAAAAAACTTCCGGGAGCATAGGGAAGAGATTTGTTCGCGCTGAAAAATTCCAAGATCCTTCTACCGCTAGCCACCAGAAAAACGACCGTGATTCGGCCTCTTATCGGGTTCAAAATGTTTAAGAAGCTTAAAGCCCTTATCTCTATTGATATATGGGGCTTAGTTCCCAGAGCTGAGAAAAAAAAAAGAGACCCCATAGAATGCACTTGTACGAATGAAGCTACTCCACACAATGATTCAGTAGCTGTACCGTAACAAGAAATAGAAATAATAATGCAACAAGAATATTATATAAGTCCACAGCTGTCCAAAGAAAATGATTTGTTTTGTGTTGGAATTTTCTCAAGACCTCACCAACTGGTGCCTTCAATCTGGAAAGTTGCTTGGAATTTTATGAGGCAGAAAAAATACGCAGTCGTTAGCAGATTGCACGCTGGGAACTGGTAAAACAAGAAAATTAATGGCAGGCATGGGCCTTGCTGGGATGGCGCGATTTGAAATAAGCTAAACTTAGCTCCGGCGGCTCACTGGCTCTAAGCGGGATTTTGCTTTTCTGCTTACTTCTAGAGAGCGCGGCTTGTGAGAGCGCACTTTGATGCATCTGCCATGATGAGCACGCGGCGGGCTGAACGGGGAAACTGGTTGATATACTTTATTGCTTTTCATGAAGAAATGGCGTCGTTATCAATATTTTCGCCGGCATTATCTCGGCAACATAATTTAAAATGTTCAACGTCCAGAACATTCTTTACGCTTTATTTTTTGCCTTCTTCACTTCATAGAACAAATTCTACGCACATGTAGCACTGACGTTATCTGCGCCTTATTTCGCAATCCTTTTCACATAGTATTGAAATATTTGGCTTTATTCGGACGAGGCGGATTATACTGATGTTTCTAGCGTAGAAAGCGCCTTATTTCGTAATTAGGGTCTTATTAACACGCACATGCACTCACTTGCTGACTACTTCATACACGCTCACACTCACCCACACACGCTCTCATGCTGGCACACGCATTATCACTTGGACAAGCAGTTGCACTCACACTCCCACAGGCACGGTATCTCTCACTCATGCAAATCAGAACTGAAGATGATGCATAAGCTACCCGTGATTCAATTAAGCTAGAACTAATTAGCTCCTGAAACGTGGCTTCGCATTTTTTCTTGACAGTTTATGATGGCAATTTTTAGCATTATTCTCCGTTCTTGGTGCGAACCAGCTTTCATAAATGGGAGAGGGAGATTTCATGTCCTGCTTCACATGAATCGTAACAGAAGACCGTGATGGAGGGATGAACGGTGATAAAGCCTTCGAAATTAACTGAGTGGGAAACGAGGATATGACAAAATGGTCGAGCTTCAAGATACTTATGGTTGGTTTCTCCTGTGATGTACTATCGAGTTAATAGTCTGAGAAGATAAAGCAAACTGCCGGATGTTGGAAAGATTCAGTGTTGCTTACACTTAGTAAGCAACACTGTTAATTCACGAGTCCCACACGATGGAAGAATATCCGGATTTTGATGTGCGCCAGAGTGGTTCCAAGAAACTTACAAGTACGTGGGGAATTCGTGAGGTCACAGTTTGGAATGTAACTAAAGCGGCGGGCACTCCTATTTGGCTTTCATGTGGTAAGCATAACAAGGCAAATTCGCGTTTTCTTGTGGGATAGCCAGACCAAGCCCGGGTGACTTGCAGTGCCTTCTCTTGGTCGTCGCCCATAATTCTGGAAGCTGCATTATTCTGTAAGAAATCAATGCGGTCGTGCCTTACGATAATTGTAGTGTATTTTTCGGCGAAGCGCCTCTGGACAGCCTTTTAGGATTTTACGTTGATTTGAAAATATGTCAGGCACCTAGGTTTTACAGAAGTCGTTATTAAATTTAAACACTGGTTTGAACAGCGTGGCTGCTTCTTCGCTGCAAGCTTATGCAGTTTTTCTGCGTTAACAAAGGAGTGTAAAATGCCGCCAGATAGCAGCACCAGCTTTGCATTTCATCGGATACTTGTGTTTATTTATTTAGTCTCAAATGGTTATTGTTACAATTTTAAGAATTGATGTTTAAAAATTAGGCATTCCGATAGGTCACAGAAGGAATGATAGCTCCATCTTAAAATGTTACACACCTATTTATCACATTCTTATCGCGATACTAAGCCCTAATCGCTTGACCTCGATTAGCAATGACTTGAATGAAAGAAGAAAACCGCACCTTCCCAATCTAGAGCTTAACTGCAGTAGCTTTAAAGGCATGTTAACTCAACTGGAGCGAAGTACAAGTTTCTGTCTTCGCTATTTTTAATCTAGAACCACTACCCTCTTTATGCGAAGTGGTTTCCCTGGCTGGATCGTGCGACTACCACAACCAGCCCAGTGCTCTGCAACAATGATTCATTGTCTCGGGCTGCTGCTTTGAATTTTTTTTCTTTGAAAGGCATTTCCCGAAATATTTTCTTTGTTTAATCTTAATCACGCGGGAACAACACTGGTAGTTTTAATGCACCCATTAAGAAAGTAGGCTTTTTACTTTGCTGCTGATCCCTTCTTCATGTCTGAGAAAGTACCGGACTGCACAGAAAGCTGGCAGGCAGTGGAAGTCAACGTTTCCCCAAAGGCGAGGGCAATAATATCTGCGAAGCACAGCAAAATAAAGAGAAGAAAAGGAATAATTATTCAACTTTGGTTGCGTGAAAACTTGTTCTTAAAAAAAGATTTAACTATGCATGACTACGACTAACTTGGAGCAAATTAGAAAGAAATCTGCGCATCTTATTTTCCGCTTGATTCAAAGCCAAGCTCCCGTGCACCCGCCGTGCGAATGGGCTGGTGTACCCACTTTCGGGTATGGCTGAAAGTGCTACTAGCGTTCACAGAGCAAGTACTGGCAACTGTGTCGGCGTTTTGCTACTGCCATTAGCAGAGGCGCAGCAATTGTCCCGTTCGAGGCTCTGCTGGCGACAATGGCAAACAAACCAGCCAGTTTGCAGAGACAGCAAGGCAGCCAAAACGCAAGAGGCATGGTGGAAACGTACAGGAGAGCGAGAGCTGCACTCCCAAGATTTGTTTCTTTTTGACACAAACAAGAAAACCTGCCCACAATTGCGTCCTGGACGCCAAAAGAAGCATACAAAGAAAGAAGAATTTAAAGGAAAGTGGGACAGAAATGGTGCGCAGTGTTGGCATTATAATTAGTGCCATTTCAGGAGGCAGCACACGCGTATTAGCTTTTCGTGTGTGTTATAACTAATTTGGATGTAGAAAGAAACATAAGAGACTAGAGAAGTGTTCTTTCTGTCCATACAATGCAGCTCATTTCCTAGAAACGGAGCAGCCGTAGGGCAGAAACAGGGCCAACAGAAGTTCTGGCGTTTAATGAGTGCAATGGAAAGCAATTGGAACGCGAAAGCGGGTCTTAATTGCGAGGCAACTTTCACAGTCACTTTGTTTGGCGCTTGTCTACTTGCGCGACGGTTATCCAACTTTTTCCTGCAACAGATGTGTTTTGCGTAAATTGTGCCTCATTAAGTGAGTTTTTTTTTTCAATGTAGGAAAACATTAGTTCCCTCGGTTCGCTTCTCGTTCTGAATATTCTGCTCCAGTATCACAGTCATGAGACCCCGTTATTTCCAAGCCCGAAAAGCCGCTAAACAAGCCAGAACTTTTACGCCAAAGCCATACAGGTTTCAGGTCTTGCCGACGCATAGTGATCGAGAAATAAGAAAAGCTTGCGAAGATCGTCGTACAGTATATTGCCGAAGGATTAAATTTTTTTTTGTTAAATGTTCGCCTTTTTTCCCCTTTGCCTATGTAGAACATGTATTTTGGAGGTGGGACAAATGCTTGTCGCTGATATTTGTTTTGGGTTGTTAGACACAAGCACATTGCAGTGGCAAATGGGGCATTTGTTTTTTAAGGGTTGACCTTTGCAAATTACGCTTCCAGGCCTTTTACGCTACGTGCAGCAAACAGCTTGTAAGCTGAAATTACAGCACTGTTTCGAACTTTCCACTTTAAGGCTCTGATAACTCATTCAAGGAGAAAATGTTTGACTCTACCAGTAAGAGGCGAAGCAAAAGTAATACTACTGAGGCTTAGTAATGAGCGGGCTAATAAACAGTCATCATTCCGGGAAGGTTTCCTTGTAGTCGATAGACAAATAAAAATGAAAAGAACACACGGAAATGAAAGACATTGAAACAACGAAAATAGAATGGAAGCTGTGGCAGCTTTTGAGTGTCAGATTGTTTCTAAACAAACGTTTATTTGCGAGAAACAAGTTGGGAGTAAAATTCATGTATGGTATATCATTTTCGTCTGTTTTTTACTCGTGATCATGCTTTTCTGCTTAGAAAGTAACAAATGACCACAAGCAAAATGAATAGCAGGGCTAGAAAGTTGTTTGTTTAGCCACACCAGTACGCTTTTTTTAAAGCAGGAAAGAGGAACCATATTGTTTCGCTCTCACATGACGTTCAAACAACCATCACAATTTAAATGCTTTACTTCAGAGTATGGTAGAAAGAGGTTGGTCACATAGTTCTTGATAATCAGAAAGTGAGCAAAGAAGGGGAAGGGTGCTTGCCAACGTTTCGACAAAAGGACTTGTTGAAAGAAGACAAGTCCTCTTGCCGAAACGTTGGCAAGCACTCTGAGGCCTTCCCCCGTCTTGTTCACTTTGTGATTACCCAGAGTAGTTCTATAAAATATTTTCTCTGGGGGCACGCGGACTGTGAACTCTCACGCCAACTGTCGGTCAAGAAAAATATCATCAAGTTGAACCTGGGAGGGACCCTTCTCGAGGTTGGGCCAACTTTTGGTGATGTTGCGGCGCCGCTGGCTTAGAACTCATTTTTAGAAAGCTAACTAGAAGCCGTTAAGCGGGCTGAATAGAGTTCAGCTTGTTATGGTTTATGGTTTATGAGGGTTTAACGTCCCAAAGCGACTGAGGCTATGAGAGACGGCGTAGTGAAGGGCTCCGGAAATTTCAACCACCAGGGGTTCTTTAACGTGCACTGACATCGCACAGTACACGGGCCTCTAGAATTTCGCCTCCATCGAAATTCGACCGCCGCGGCCGGGATCGAACCCGCGTCTTTCGGGCCAGCAGAGCAGCTTGTTATGACTAAATAACATCAAAACACTCAAAAGAACTCTTAAGAGCTTGTATTGCTGGTGGAGAACTATTGCATGAAGTTTTTAAAAACAATGATGACGAGCAGTGAAGTCCTATAACTTCATAGGCATTATCTTCTGAATATGTATTGCTTGCGTATGCAGACCAGAGCTACCCGCACCAAAAAAAAGAATAAAAGAAGAAATATAAGTGAGAAAGGCCAGGGATCTTGCCTTGTTTGCCTAAAAGACCGGCTCGCTCTTCAGCTGTACACGGATCGAAGAAACCTGGACGGGAGATCCCTTCAATGGCTGGGGGGCGCTACGGGGCTCTCGTCCTCTTGCCGTTCCCGACACTCGGCATAATTAAAGGAAAACAGGCTAATTACATTTTGCCCAGAGTCAATAGACGCCGGGCTAATCGATCGGGTCTCTGTGTGGACTCTCCAGCAGCGTCCAGAATCCACACCAAGTTTCTCAGACAGATCGAACAGTGCCGCGCGCAACGCGGTTAACTCGGTACTATGTCTAAATACGCCCCAATTAGGTTCAGCCTATTCCTCGACCGGCAACACTTCGGCCTAGCTGCGTAGGCAGATTCGAGGGCACCCTCCTTATCTAATCGAATCTCAGGCGAGCTTTTCACTGAATTTCGTTTCGCTCTACTAACTGAAATCGGCTTCGTAATCTTGGCAAGGGTTGCATGTCACAAAACAAGAGATTACTCTTCTCCGGCTTTTCAGCGGAAAAGTGCAACGTTTTTCTGTCAGTTCTTTGCACTGGCGCATGTGACGGCACTGTCAAGCGCGCGGCTTTAAACTAGCCAATACTAGAATGACACGCGCCAGTAGAGTTGAAGCAGTAACGTACCTATCAGTGAGGATGCATCTCACATAACGTGCAGCTTTTTTAATATCTAATGAACTGTAGTGAGCTCCAATGCTCATGGCTGGTCGGCCTCGTATGAAGAGTGGAATTTTGTGAGACGCTGGAATGACTGAAATAAGACCATATTTACCCTACTGCAGTGCCGGATTGCGCGTAGAGGAGAGCAAACTAGTGCAGGAGCCCCGCTTTGCTCACATTGATTTTCGATTGAGCGGTCGTCATTGAAAACAAGAACGCACTCTATTTTTACCTAAGCAGGCTAACTAGATCTAAGAGCTTCCGGTCGACGAGCGCTCTCAGCTTTGTGATGTTGTCCTTGAGGAAACAAGAGCTGTCACCGTTTGTCTAGCATTTATATCTGAGGCCACCACGAGAGAGGATATGAGGTGCACAGAGATCGCATGTGATAGGTGAGCTGAGTACGGCGATGAGAAGAATAGATTCGGTGCGTGGATAAAAGGTTCGAGCAGAAAGGAAGCGACAGATTGCGGGGAGAAAGGCTATTCGAAAGATGGATAATGTAACGCTTCGTGGCGTGAATTGACCGCAGGTAGAAATTTTTCTTGGTTCTTGATTTTATCACTGTTTCCGGAGAGCGGATACGGTAGTAGTTGAACACTGCACGGGCTGAGTGGGGATACTCTCGTTGCGAGAATCACCACTTCGTGAAGGACACGCACCTACCCAACGCGTTAACGGCGTCTTTGCCTGTGGCGAGGAAGGTTGCCTCGGCAGCTGTCTTTAGGGACAAGGATTTGCGCTGTCGAATGTATATCGTCGTTAAATTCGCTATAGTGCCATGCCATTTCCCGACTCGCGAACTGGACTAGACCTGAAACAGGAGGTGCATCGATGAGCTGGCGTACGCAAACCTCTATTGGGGACAAAACACCAGGGGCTTTGGTGGACCACAGCATCAAGAGATGGTAGGTCTCATTCCTGGCAACCAACCGAACTCTGCCAATTTTTTTGGCAGGCATGAAAAGACATTCGATGTGAGGGTGCTTACAATGATATAGCGAAACTGTTTTTCGGGATGTTCCAATTAGGTTTTCATTATTTAGACCTTTCTGGAAGCGACAAGGAGAGTGAGCGTATGTATAGAGAAGACAGAAGAGAATGCAACGGGCAGATCCTGACAGTTAGCTGACTGTGTTTCCATTCAGAAGGCATGGTACATGAAACACGATATCTCCAGTACGAAGTAGTAGACCTGGCTCCAATTCTAGGATTAACGACAAAAAAAGAAGGAGCTCGACATTTCAGGCCCGAGTACCTTAAAACAAGAGATTCTTACAAGAGGGCAACCTGCGTTGCTAGACGCTGATGTTGTAAGTGCGCTACAGGAAACCTCAGGCAGCCGAAATGAATCCGGAAACCTCCTCCACAGCGTGTGTCATAGTTTATCGACAGTGTTGATACAGCATGTAAATTTTGTGCAGTTGAACTAATCTTGAACAAAGATGACAATGTGTCCGCAGTGTTGCAGTTGTGGCATGCAGTTACGGTGATGCACCCGGCGCAATGAATCGATAAATTTCTAGGTGAATTCCTAAAGTATTTGCTCAATACTTAATACACATGACCGAGAAACAAAGAGTGTGTTTACAAAAACACAACACAGCCCCGGCTCCTTCGAAGTCTTTGTTTTTTTATTGTTAGAATTACGTTGTCGAGCCATCAGCGACATCCCGTGAAAGGAACCAGGCGCCCTGACACAGCGCACAAAGAGAAGATAAAAAATCAAAGAGGGATGCAATTAGCGAATGCAAAAGAGCAACAAAATGAGTGAAGCAAAAAAAATTGTGCAAATGACCGCTCAGGGAAAGGCAATATTGCCCAGACCGCTTCCAGTCGCCCATACGAGCTTTTTTTTACGCGGAGCTTTTGTACAGCGCGCATAGCATTCTTCCAGGAACAGAGAAAGTCCAGCAGCAGTTTGTTAGAGGGAGTCGCGAGGGAAAGCCGAGTCTGGAATGCGAACAAACATAGCAGAGACCGGAGCGGAAGGGATGCAGCCTGCATGCGCCAGAGAATGCGAGCCGTGACGTGTTGTTATGGATCCCGGGGGAGCCCATTACCGCCGATGCGATGTGGCGCGAAACTGGGACGCGCGGACATAGCGCGCGAGTGAGGCGACTGCGACAACAAAAGACACGCTGAGAACGGCCCGCGGGAAGCACACACAAAAGAGGCTTAACCTCTTGACCGAACGAGACTAGAGCGCATAGAGCATCAAGTGCGCTAGTGAGGTGCGAATCAGATGAACATAAAACGACGGACCGTTCTGGGCAGTTGTTTGTCAGGATGGGTACCTAAGAAACAAATGTACACTTTTGGCGGCCGTGGGTCCTAGATTGCGCGAGAAATAAGGAATGCCGACTTGAAAAAGAGACAATGAAATCCCTGACGCGAGCGGCGGAACCAGCCCATGTTTAGTGGAAAGAGACCGAGGTAACGCTACTATGGTTTCTCGTTTGTTGCGGAATGTGGAACAGCGGAAAGATTTGCGAAGACAGTCGGCAGTCCGGAAATTTTTTTTTTCCACTTGGACCTTAGCCTGGGGTAGTATAGATATGTTTTTACACTTTTTTTTTATGCCGTGCATTCTCATCTCGGTGCCTTCACAGCGGTTGTGGAGGTTGGAGTCGTTCGTCCGAGTATCTGCTTATTGGAGACTGGAAACATGCCTCTCATTTACCCGTGTCCAAAATACAAGACGTGCTGCATAAAACCAGAAATTCTAACCGAGTACATGCACCAGGAATTTTAGTAATTGCATCTTGGCGCATTCTTCTGTTATCATGGCATTTCAGTGCCAGAGGCAAGAAAAGCACACATGTACTTCCAGAAGAGGAATTATTAAGGCTGACTTGATATCTGTGATGCTTTGCGAACAAAGCCGCCCGTGCCGAGTTCATTTTTCTCTTACTCTTTTTTCTGCTTCACCTGTAAATCCCCTAAACTTTTCTCCTGGCGCTGGGTAGCAAACCGATTATTCTTCCGGATAACCTCTCTGCTATTCCTTCTCCTCTTCCTCTTTGTACCAATCTCTGGTGTACACACCTTACGCGAGTTGTCGAAATTACGAAAGTTGTCGATGTGATGGCCTGATTTAAAAAGTAACAATTTTTTATTGTGATGCCTCGACTGTGGCACGAATTTTATCACACCACATACTGACCGCCTGCAACGCTGCATTACATGACTGCCGCATTTTCTGAGCCCGGACGAAGGAAGCCGGCCAGATTAATTACGCTGTTGTTGAACTCTTTCGTTCATTTATACACACATGAATGTATAAAACTTCCGACACTGCAATGAAATGTCATCGGATCACCCACCCCGAGTTTCGTGTGGGAAAATCTGCCAACGCCGCTACTCTTGCTGAGAGCAGATTTGAACTTTTTCGCCATTCTATATCAAGTTTTCTCAGCTTTCGCTCGGACGTAATTCGAAAGAGCTAGATGAGCGGTCACGCGTTATAACCCTTCTTACCCTCCACGTCATTGCACCATTTACACGCATTCGCTCTTCTCCGCTGTTACAACGGCACGTTAACGCGGCTTGGCATTTCGTCTTGCAGATGTCGCTCATATAAAGGCATTTCCTGTTTTCTAACAGCGGCTACTGCCGTGAATGGGTGCAAGAAAGGTTTCATTTCAGAACTCGGCCCACACAGCGACGGATCCCTCGCTGTCCCCTCAAGACGCTGTTGGTCGAGAAGACATGGTCAACGGCCGAGAAATCTCTCGCGGCCGCCGCTAACACAACGCGCCGGACAGAAGCCGCCATTGTCACTTGACCGTGTTTCTTGTCTTCATCCCGTTCCACTCCATTTTTTTAAAGCGAAGTTTATTGCCCAAGAGCATAAATGATTTGTGCAGGTGTGATGAAAGATGTAGTAGTGATTAAATGAATAGAAAAAGGCTAGCTGATTTGATGAAGTCCAGTAGAGAACGATGGTACGGTCCCTGCGTCCAGACAATGTATGAAGCAGGGTTGCTTGGTGAAAGACCCGCTACCTTCAGGTGCCGGATCCTTGTAGGCTTGAGAGCTGGGCAGTCCCACATTAAGTGATGAATGTCGGCTTCAATATCCTCGTGCTTACATATCGGACACACAGGCCGAGGAAACAAATCTCGGTACGGAGGCCACTTCCGAGTGACGGCAGGTGTGAGGGAAACGCCGACCCGGATCCTCCTAAGCGCAACCTCCTCTGCACGGGTAAGACCGCGGGGGAGGGTTACCGCACACGGAGGGATGAGAGCACGTGTGCGGCGCCGGAGGAGTTCCTTTCTTGATGAAAGGAGGGTAAAATTGTCCAAATGAAGAAGCCGAGGCGGTGATGAGTTTGGATTTGCGAGGCGGGTCGCTAAATACGCCTGGCTTTGATAGGTCAGCAGATCCCGTGGGATCCACTCAGTGCGTACTGGCTGCGGGATGCATGCCGCGAGCCGGTGGATGTCCTTAAATCTCGTTGGACAGCGGCTAACACGTCGTAGCAACCGGACAACTTGAAGAGCGTCAGTGCGGATGACAACGCGGGCCGCAGGGATCATAGTTGTGGCGGCCACAGAGCAGAGTGCTTCTTGAACTCCAACGAGCTCAGCACAAAAGGACGAAGTGGGTTCCGTATGCTGAAACCAAGAGATTTTATTCAGGGCAGGTCCTCCTCTTTTCCGATCGCGGCAAGCGTGCCGTTCACTGAGGCGTCTGGACCACGTATTCTCTCTATATTGCGCTTGTTTCGGGTAACCCTATTTATGTTTCTGCTTCAGAATGCTCTGTGTCAACGCCATTGCCGTTTTTTGCATCGAGCCAAGATGAAGCCCGACGAGCCGCGCAGCGTTAGCGCTGACATCTCATATAGTCTGTTTAGGTGAGCTTTGTTAATATTGTCATTGTGATTTGTACATAGTCTCATCTGAGACCGTGCGGTATTTCAAATTGGCGTGTTAAGCAATGAAAAAGGCTCGTGAATTTGTCGGTATCTAGTCAATACTGCTTAAGCGGCGGTGTAGTTTATGCCAGGAACATAGTAGCACGTGTTCATCATCATCGACATCATCGTCGTCGTCGGCGTCACCACCACCACCACCACCACCACCACCACCACCACCACCACCACCACCACCACCACCACCATCATCATCATCATCATCATCATCATCATCATCATCATCATCATCATCATCATCATCATCATCATCATCATCATCATCATCATCATCATCATCATCATCATCATCATCATCATCATCATCATCATCATCATCATCATCATCATCAGCCTGACTAAACTCACTGCAGGGCAAAAGCCTCTCCCATGTCTCTTAAATTAACCCGGCCCTTTGCCCACCTAATCTTCTGCCGCCCCCTAATACGCTTGCTTCTCTTAGAATCCCCTCCGTTACACTTAAGGACCATCGGTTGTCTTGCCACGCATTGCATGCCCTTACCATGCCCATTTCTTCCTATTGATTTCGACTGTTATGTCACTAACCCACTGTTCCCTTACCGACTCTGCCCACTTCCGGTCTCTTAACGTTACACCTGTCATTTTTCTTTCCATGGCTCGCTGCGTTGTCCTTAACTTAAGCTGAACCCTTTTCGTTAGCCTCCACGTTTCTGCCCCGTAGGTGAGTACCGGTAAGATACAGCTGTTGTACATTTTTCTCATGAGGGATATTGGTAAACTGCTATTCATGATCTGAGAGAACCTGTCATATCCGCTCCACCCCATTCCTATTCTTCTGGTTATTTCTCTCTCATGATCCGGATCAGCTGACACTACCTGCCCTAAGTAGACGTATTCCTTTACCACTTCCAGCGCCTCGCTTCGAACTTTTAACTGCTGTTCCCTTTCTAGGCTGTTGAACATTACTTTGGTTTTCAGCATGTTAATTTTTAGACCCACCGTTTTGCTTTGCCTGTCTAAATCATCAGTCATGCTTTGCAGTTCATCTCGTGAGTGACTCAGCAAGGCAATGTCATCAGCGAATCGCTGATTATTTAGGTATCCTTCATTAACTCTTATCCCTAACTGTTCCCAATTCAGGCCTCTGAATACTTCCTGTAAACAGGCGGTGAATAGCATTGGCGAGATCGTATCTCTTTGCCTGACGCACGTGTTATTACGGCTAAAATAATGACGTTTAGAAGTCATAAAGAACTGCTTCTGCTATTTGGGCAATAGCAAATTTTAGCATTTCTTAAGTTCGCTTCTGAGAGCGGGAAACGTTGGTCTGAACTAAGTTTAAGACTCACTAAGGCTAACAGGCGTCAGCTCAGGTGGACTCTCTGAAAGCCTCGTTCTGGCCCATTACAACCGTACCAATCATTGTTTGTTGTATTCCTTGGCCTAGACTGTGTCTCGTCGGGGTCACCGATTAGGTACCCAATTCAATTCAATTCAATTCAGTTCTTTATTTACCAGAAAACTGCACGGTCTCCAGGGCTAAAAGTTGCTGCCTACAACTTGACTGGGGCCCTGGAGCCGTTTACAATGCGGCAGCAGACATTGGTGGCAGAGTACGCTAACATCAATTAGAAACATTGAGTAGCAGAAGGCATCAGAAAATATAGACCTGCCGCAAGATTTATCACAACAATAGATTATTATCACTTACAATTGAAAAAAGTGTACTTGTAGCTCTTTTAGGGATTTGAAGGCTACCTGTTTGTGTTGATTTAATAAGACCGGCATATTGTGTTTTAATGATTGCAATTTGTACTGAGTGCAAAAGTATGGGACTAACCAGGGTTTGGAAATTCGAGTTAAAGAAGGAGTAGCTCTAGGTATCAGCAGTGCCATCGAACGAAGGAAGCTCTGGCTGTCATGCTGAGAAAAATAGAAAGCATGTAGCAATCGGTGTTCATAGTGATAGTCAAAACTAATAATTTTGTATTTTGCAAAGACATGTCTTGTCGTAGAGTGATGATAAATATTGGCTAAGTAGCGAAGGTACCTTTTTTGCAGAACTATTATCTTCTCAATATTTGCTCTTGTGGTGCTTGCCCACACCAAACTGCAGTAGCTCATGTGCGGGGAAAATAATGCGTTATATAACTGAAGTTTAACTACTTGCGGCAGAACAGTACAATATCGCGACATAGCTCCAGCCACTGAAGAGATTTTCCTTGCAACATAGTTGACATGAGTGTCCCAACTCAAATGGCACGAAAAATAGACACCGAGAATTTTGTGAGTATCGACAAGGTCAATATTTTTATCTTGAATAACTAGGGAATTTTCTAGAATGAATTTACTATTTCTGCCTCGAAATAAAATAGCTTTCGTTTTCTGAGTGTTTATTTCTATGCGATTTAATTGGGACCAGACAGATAATTTTTCAAGTGCAGCATTACAATGTGACACAAGAAACAGTTAAAATATTACAAAAAGAGATAAAAGAGGAGGCGAATCTTTGGATTGAGGTGCATTTTTAGCTTGCAGGTTACGTTCTTACTTCAGTGTTTATGGTGGAGACACAACGGTCGGGCCAGTCGGATCACTCTGGTTTGAAAAGCACGTCATGCTGGAAGCATGCTGTATATTTGGTGTAAGTGCTTTTGATCTGCTAACTGCTTTATTTGAAACAGGCTAGTAAATTACTTTTTCTTGGTCTACATTTACGGGAGCTATGTTGTAGTCATAAAAAGAAGCCCATTTCTCCTGCCCCTGTGTTCCAGGTTAATTTGATTCATGCATAAAACGAATGCACACATTATGATTTAACGCCCTGAACTTGACATCTGTAGACTTAGTTTAAGCAAGATAAAAGAATTGTGCTGCATAGGGCTTCGTTTCATTCCGGACAGGAGTTGTTTTAAATGAATAATAAGTAAACAGGTGTGAATGCCGTAAAAATTTTCTAAAGAAACGAACTGCTACTTTTGAACTTTAAGACTTCGTTTGATAACAGCGTTATGTGCCTCTGCCTTGAGCTTTGCGTTGGATCTGTTGCGGATTCCTGCGATGGAGAAAAAAGTTGCCGCCACCGCCTGGAAGACGTTGAAGTAACTAGCGTTAGCTCTTTGGTTTACTAGAATTGATATGAATGAGAATAAAGTGAGGTACACGAATGGAAATACGAATCTGTACGTTTATTTGACGTCATCAGTTAATTACTATTATTGGCTGACATCTTGGGTTTATAAGTGACGTAACTAATCAATTACCAATTCGATATACTAATGACGTCACCAATCAATCACAGATTGGGTTGCTATATCGATTTTACTAAGGCGGCCGCCATCTTGAATTTCTAGGAGGTGGCAGCAGACCCCAAGAAATCGAGAAACGTGATGAGTACGAGCTAACGCTCTTAAAATTTTCTCCTGAGCTGGGGTTGTCCCGATGTTCTTACTTTTAAGTAGTGAGCTTTCGACATTAGGTTATGGTTTAGTTTATGTCGTTGCATTCTTAGCAGCATAGAGTGCTTGTGGCTGATTCAATGTCTGATCCATCAAAGGCTTCTCTCTACCGTGCTATTAACGCTGTGATTTTTGTCAATATTCGTGAGAAGTTTCTTTTTTCAGAGCTGCCAGTAGTGAGTATGGACTTTCCCATGTACGTCTTCTGTGAGCAGGCTAAACTTGAAAGAGTGATCGCCCAAATGCTCTGATGTGAATGGTGCAAGCGTTCTTTTCAACTTCATTACAGATTTACGCCTCCTTGCTCTCTGCTCAGGCTGTAACGTTGATTTTTTATTTCGCTTGCGTGCTGAAGCCCAGTGCCAAGACATTGCTCTTATCTGGATACTTACTTAGTTTGTACTACGTTTTAAATGCAAGTTAACGTAATAAAAAATTCGTAGCTTCCGCGAAGTGCTGTTCTGGTGGAAGCCAAAGTCGCAAGGAAGATGTGAGGACTTGATTTGATGGAATGAGATGAAACTTCTTCATGATCAGTTCCTTCCCAGAAAAAGAAAAAATATAGGAATTCATTGGAAAGCGCGATGGTTCCGACGGTGTTTAATCATTTAGTTTTTGATGCTTCCATTACAAATGTACTTATGCTTCCACTTCCGACGCAAAATTTGCACAATCTAGGTCTGCCCACAATGCCATCGCAGTGTTTGGAAATCTGCGTCAGCTTGGGAGAGGCAGTTCTTTTCACACTTTAGCGGAAGCACGGTAGCGGCCTTTTTGGAATGTACACAAGATTTATCCCTAGAGGACGCTCGTCATTTCGCAGTAGTTTATGCTGAGCTAACAAAGAACTTAATATTCTGCATGATTTGCACCTTGGAAGATAACAACCGTGCTTTTGTTGTCTTTGGGAGTTCGTGATCAAGAGGGAGAGATAATTGCTTTATGAAGCGCGAATTCTTGATGCTCTGCAAATAATGTAGAGAGCTTAATTAGATTTTCTTTGTACAAATATAAAAAGATAGATGAAAGTATTTAAGGCAGTGCGTGACATACAGAACGCTCTCAAACTTGCAATCTTACCAGCATGAGGGAACACGCTAAGTAAATATTTTTCGACTAGATGTACAAGGCGCCTCTAATGCGGCTATTAATGGTGGGCCTTTTTCTGCGCGAAATGTACGGAACAAAACAACTTGTCTACGTAGGTAATTTAAATTTTGTGAGGATTGTACAGAAACAATAGAACGCACGAAGTGGTTGAACGCTCATATTCCAACTCATTGCCCATATTAAAACATTATATGACAAATCATCCTACAGAGAAATAAACATTATCGCAAATATTACAAAACTAGAAACGCTCAGCTAAGGTAGGAAATAATGCGCTAAACTTCTTGTAATGAAAGAAAGCTTTCGGTAGTCCTTTTCTTGAAGTCTTATTTCGGTAGCGAGCGTCAGTACCCTACATTTTACTTACGTTTCAAATCAATTTGTTATAGACGCCTCCGCCACATCCACCACAAGTTAATAAAACATCCGTTGTTAATTAATGCTGACCGCAAAGTAAAGCAAGGAAACCTTTCCGCTTTTCCGCGCATAACTGCTCTCCGTGTATTATTTTATGCAGCCACGCCAAACAGCGAAAGCCACGAGAAGAGTGACACATCACAGGTAGCACTTATACTACGGAGCGTGACATATTTAACATAGCCATGAGTCATACATTTCGCTCTATTGGTCATAATCGGTGCGTTGATAAAGCAAGATAACGATTGAACTTTCTTCCAGGAAATCAACTGATGAATAAATGAATTTTTAACGCGAAATAATTGGCGTGACAGAAGAAAACTGGCAGAACTATCAATGCTAATCAATAAGCGCAAGACAACCGACATAACGAAGTTTAATATGAAGGGAATCGAGCTTGCTCTACAGAACGGAGGTAGCCTAAAAGCGGAAAAGAGAAAACTAAGCATACGCAGAAACCAGGTGAATGCGTTAAGAGACAAAGAGGGCAATGTCGCTGGCAATATATATAAGATACTTCAAGTAGCCGAAGTGTTGTACGCAAATCTATGCAGCAGCGAATGCAATCACACGGCCAATAGCAGACATCAATGGCACATCTCATCAGTAAGGAAAAGAGGAAGTAAAGAAAACCTTAGGAGCAATGCAAGGGGGAAAGCAGCTGGTAAGGATTAGGTAACAGCTGATCTGTTGAAAGGGGGAGGGGAGATTGTGCTAAAAAACTTGCCACCCTGTATACGCAATGCCTTATGTCTTCAAGCATATCGGAAGGATGAAAGAACGCTAAGATCATCTTAATCCATAAGAAAAGGGACGTCAAGGACATGAAAAATTGCAGACCGATAAGCTTACTCTCCATTGCCTACAAAGTGTTTACAAAAGTAATTGCTAATAGAGTCAGGAGAGTCTTGGAGTTAAATCAACCAAATAATCAGGCAGGCTTTCGTAAAGGCTGCTCGACAAAAGATCATATTCACACTATCAGTCAGGTGATAGAGAAATGAGCTGAAAATAACCAACCCCTACTTATTGTTTTCATAGATTATGAGAAAGCATTTGACTCAGTAGAAAACTCAGCAGTCATGCAGGAATTACAAAATCAGGGTGTAGATGAGCCTTATGCAAAAATACCGTAATATATTGATAATGCTCCACAACCACCACAGTCCTTCATAAAGTCAGCAATAAAATTGCAATAAGGAAGGGTGGCAGGAATAGAGATACGATCTCGTCAATGCTGTTCCCCGCTTGTTTTCAAGAAGTATTCAGAGGCTTGAATTGTGAACAGTTGGCGATAAGAGTTAACGAAGAATGCCTATGTAATTTGCGAATCGCTGATGACATTGCCTTGCTAAGTCACTCCTGGGATGAATTCCAAAGTATGATCAATGAGTTAGACAAGCAGAGCGGCGGGTCTAAAAATTAACATGCAGAAAACCAGACTAATGTTCAACAGTCTCGCAAGAGAACAGCAGTTCACAATTTGTAGAGAGGTGCTGGAAGTGTTAAGGGAATACGTCTACTTAGGGCAGGTAGCGGCCGCAGATCCGTATCATGAGACGGAAATAACTAGGAAAATAAGAATGGGGTGGAGAACATATGACCGGTTCTCTCAGATCATGATATAGCATTTTACCAATATCCCTCAAGAGAAAAGTGTACAACAGCTGTATCTTGCCGGCACTCACCTATGGGGCAGAAACGTGGAGGCTAACGATAAGGGTTCATCTTAAATTGAGGACAATGCAGCGAGAATGAATAGAAAAATGGTAGGTGTAATTGTAAGCAACAGGACGAGGCCGAGTGGGTCAGAGAACAAACGCGGGTTAATAACATCCTAGTCGAAATCAAGAAAAAAAAATGGGCTGGGGTGGGGATTGGAATGCGAAGGGAAGATAAACGATGGCCCGTTAAGGGTGACGGATTGATCATATCATAGCAGGTGTGTGCAGCGGCCCAGGGGTGACCCCTTACCCGTAGTTTCTTGAAGAGTTTGATTCTCCCGACATTTACATGTTTACTGCGTCCAATGGAATCTTCGAAGGCTGTCTGAACAGTCAATAAAAACAGTTTTTGGCATCTGATCCAAATTATAGTGTTCAGTGCCTAGCTGGCACTTCCAGCTTTGCGGTAAACGAAAACTAGAACAAAGCATTTAGCATTTAGCAAGCGTATGCTAGCTAGAACGAGAAATCTTTCAACGGGAAACGACAATTTCTTTGAAACAGGTTAGCGCTAAAAAATACGAGCACAAGGCGAGAGAACGACGACACGATACAGTCAAGCGCTACTAACAGCTGCCGGCCAAATGATCGAGGTGAGTTGGTTTGTTATTCTTTAACACCTCCTCAGAAATGGGAACAAACGCCCGAACGTATCCAGCAAACCGGTGCTAATTGTTGGGGACGTTTTCATTCCTGAGAACGTTGAGGAAGTTCTAAAAAAAGGGCCAAAATATGTCCCTGAGCCTCATGTGCCGCCGCACGAGCAGCTCGCCACTAACAGGAACACTGCCGAAAAAGTGAACGGAAAAGATAGTGAGAGGTGTTTTCTTGAGGGTGTTGACTGCCTCGCGAGGTGTGCCTCAGGGGGTGCTTACCGTCGTTCGTGCCCTGTTTTAGATGGAATTGTTAACTGTTTCAAACATCAACAACTCGTCTTACTACAAGCCGACAAAGATGGGAGATTCGTCGTCATGTAACAAGGAGCCTACATAGAAAAAAAGCCTTGCAAGCCGTGGAAAAGAACTTTGCACGCGAGAGAAAAAGCGATGTGCGTGTTAAAACAAAGTTTGTGAATCTTTGCAAGGACCTGAATCTGCCTTCTTTAGCTAATGATATTAATAACTGCAGAAGCAACTGCTTGAACGTCTTCTTCACGGCTAAGACTCACAAACCTGACATACCCTTCAGAACGATCGCCAGCGAAAATGGCTCATGGCAGCAATATGTTAGCCGGTTCCTATTAAAGAAGCTCCCGTTCATCAATATAGGTGATCCCTTCGAGACAAGGAAGTCCTAAAATATGTCTTATTGCCTTGTGGACAATCGCCAGGTCGGTTACGAATTTTCAGCTGATGTTGAAGATTTGTTTTATTCTGTCTCTCAAGCCGAATATTTAGTTGCTCTGAAAGAGTCTGTAGAAGTAACTGGCGAAATTTCCTTTCATTCCTCAGGTGGTAGGTCCCTTGACAATATTTTAAAGCTTTTAGAATTTTATCTCAGCGTCACTTTTATCTCTTTTAACAAGCAGCCTTTTCTGCAGCATAATTGAGTTTCCATAGTTTCAGGTGTGGCGCCTATTTTGTGTCACCTTTTTTTAGCATGCGTTGACCGCCTTTTGTATCGAGCTTTTATCGGCGGCCCTGTTTTAAAAGCTTTTAGATACGTAGACCATTTTTAAATCGTTTTAAAAGCTACTAATGACTCCACATTAGCAGCCTCCGTCCAATAAGTCCTAAGAACGTTTGAGAAGCATGGTGAAAGCCTGGTTTTTACCCATGAAATTCTGAAGAACAACGAAATACGTTTCTTGGACCTGAGGCTGAATTTGCGCAGAGGACACACCTGTTGGGATTATTTCTCGCGTGCTAACAAAGAGCATTTGCCCTATGACTCAACTCATTCAAAAACTATAAAAAGAGCTACTGCTTCGCTCTGTCTGGAATCTGCGCTTCGCAAGTCGTGCCCACACCAAATGCATGGTAGCTTTGAGAATCAGGTCAACCGCCTTTTGGCTGCAGGCTTCCCTTGATCGATCTTAATGGCTATTGCTGAAACCCTCGTAAATAAGTTTGGTCCCCGACATAAACGGCTCTTACGGAACGCGCGAAGACGGTGCCTGAGGTGATGCCTTATGTACAGGGTTGGTCAAAAGTCCCCAGGCCACACGTTTTGCTTTTCTTCCGTATATCCTGGCACTTAAGATGCCCATGAAGCTGTCAAGGCATTGGCAAGCTGGAACAATATTTCTTGCCACTTATACAGAGGTTTTGAGCTTCGCGGATGTCGTAATCACCGGACTGCACTGCTCAAAAACAGACCCTGTGGCCTGGAAACTTTTGACCTACCCTGTACATAAGGTGTCGTATAACCTCAAAAAAGTGGCCAGCAGGCACAACGTGCCACTTGTGTTCTCGGTGCCAAATAAGCTGGCGAAGCTGTGCCTCCGCATCTGCGGCGATCATGAGCGCGGCTGTAAAACGCAACATGACGTAGGCTACATCGGATGTGCGTTAGGAGTGGTGTATATGATCTCCCTTTCCCGCGGAAGGTGGCGTATCGGGCAGACAGGGCGATGCCTTAACGATCGTTTAAGGGAGCATGCAAAATAAAAACTTGACAGTGCAAGACAAGCTTGCGAATTTAGGTCTCGTATATTTTAGAGTGGAAATGTGTGCCACGGTTTAAAGAAGGTAAGGTTCTAGGCAGAAGTGCAAGTAGAAAATCCAGAGTTTTCGCTGGAAGCCTTCCACATAAATAAAAAACAAGGACCGTGTGTAAGCGATGCTTCGATAATGTTATAGTCTGCGGAGCGGGCATTTCTAGAGTCGCGTTTAAAAATGAACTCAGCATGTTTTTATTCGTCCTGTTTGCTTTTTTTCCCTCCTCATCCTTTTCACTGATTCATCGTGTCCATTACTGTTTTTTTTATTCCTTCTTGCTTGCCGTTCCATAAACTCAAGATTGGCGAGTGATACTTTATAACTTTTTGATATGAAAAAAGTATGTTGACGCCTCCTGGTTGTGCGCATGATGTGATTTGACAAGCCTTTAAATACGTACCCTGGAGCAAAAAACAAAACCAGTCTTTAGTAGCGCTGATCTGTGTCGTGTCGTCGTTCTCTCACCTTGTGTTCGTCTTTTTTAGCGCTAACCTGTTTCAAGAAAATGTTTAACCAACTAGCCCGGCACCAAGTTTTACTAAAGGAAAACGACAAACCGCATGCAAATACGCAGAATTGAAGGCGTGAAACAAGGCAAATATGCGAAAATTTGCTGCGGTCTCTTTGGCCGATGACCACTTTTCTACTGTGACACATAACGACGGGAAGTGGTAATGAAATATATTTTTGCGCGCGAAAAGTCGACCTGCTATATATAGCTTGAAATATAAAAATAAAACACATTATAAAACGTGTTTATACTGAAAATTAGTTTTTATAGCAATTTTTTAAAGGTACAATTCTTCATGGGAGCCCGTGAAACGTGTCCCTTCAAACGATGACCGTCCAGTTGGGTTAGTTCACGGAAGGCAGAAGATGAAAAGCATCACTTCACGTAAACTTATTTTGAGGCAGAATTCTTCCTTAAAGTAGAAGTTCCGGCGACGGCTGCCTGAGGTGATGGCTGTGATTCAGATAGTTTGCACTTGGCGGATAGAAGCGGTAGTTATACGTAGAGCCACTTCATGATGATACCAATTTGACGCGCCTTATATAACGCAACGCGGCGTATGCCCGGATATTACGAGACTGCAGCGATCACGTCTAAATTACACACGCTGATGTCCATAATGGAGAAAGATGGGGCTTCATATCAGCTATTACGTTATTATTTCACTGCTCTTTTTGTGCGTTGTTATATTGGCTGAAACATTTGACAACGTCACGTCGAACTGACAGATGGTATGGTGTGGTAGAAAATATTTGCCATACTAACGCAGATGTTCTTCAAAGGGATGATATATGGAGTATGAAATTCCTTTATATAGCTTAGCCCAGGCAGGTGAACAGACGATACTGCAGAGCGTATTAGAATATACGTGGTGCATTGGCAGCTAAAAACATTCAAGCCTCCAGCCTGTAAATTGCATTTGCGGCAATAAAAAACCATTCGGCCTGGACAGAAAAATGGGGAATAGAGAGAATGCATAGTTTCTGTATTACGTTTTTTTTTTGCTATTGAAGAGTATTTATATGAATTTGCTTTCTCTGCAAAGCTAGAGTTAAAATGATTGAATGGGAAGATATAAAAAGAGGAAAATAATCTTGCCTCGCTTCTGAACGGGAGGAGCTCAACTAGAAAAAAAAATAATCGACACAGGTATTGATTAGTCACGCATTGAGTTTTTACGAAGCTTTTGGAACTGGAGAGCCATAGCGATTTACAGCGGGCCTTTCTGATAAAATATGATTCCTCTTTTGGCACAATTTGCTTGAGACTTTTTTTTTCTTTAAAGTAATGTGGATCGGAGAAAACTATGCAAAGAATGTCACTGAATTGAAGCACCCAAGTTAGAATTCCAAACCCGACGGTCATACTTTGAGCGGTATTACTCTGCCAGCAAAGCGTACGTTCCTGAAATAGTCTAAAGAGCGCGTACAATACAAAAGTCGGAAGAATCCGCGCTCCGTGTTACATTATGTTCTTTTCTCACTGCTGTATTCCTACAATGATGCCCCCTCCCCTGAAGTATTTGAAAAGGGAATACGAAAGATCGACTTGTGCTGAAAAACTACGCGCTATGATTCCCTCTTTTTTTATTTCCATTTCGCTCCCCCTGTAGAAGTCGGAATTCGACACCCCATACCAGAAAACTTTTTAGTCGTACAGCTTGTAAACCGAATGAAAGAAGACAATGTAACTACGGCGTTCGTATGGCGGTGTTGTGCCCGCGGTGGCGAAACAGCTGAAGCGTTTTTTGTTCACACACAAGCTCTCTGGTTTAACTTGTGATCACAAGGTCGAAATTTTACGTTTCTCTTGCAGCTAAGGCGCGCGTTCATTGCCCCCTTTCTTTTTAGTCCTATCATTTATTCGCCTATTATCAATTGTTTCCTGCGAAATGGTTGACTAACTTCCCAGAATTGAAACTGCACGATTTCTTCCTCAGTGAACAGCAACAGTAACAGTATGACCGTGAACTTTAAAAACAACGACGATGACCAAAGTGAGCATGTCGAAAACAAAAAAAGTGTCGTTGCCACCTGGAGATTCCTCGGTCAATTTTATTCGATCTTTTCTAAAAAAAATTTAAGACTCGTTTCTACCCAATTTCCATCTTTCCACTTTCTTTGGCGACTGCATAAACATTTTTAGAAAATTTGTCCTCGGCCACTTGTCCTTTGACTCTTTCGCATATTTATAAGAAAATAATGTGGGCTCTTTTCCTGGTGTAGGAGGGCGGCGGTGCGAACACCGAACCCTGGCCGGACCTCCATTGTGAGTGTATGTCATTGTATCAGGTTGTAGGAAGAGAAGTAACAATAACAGTAGCGAGCTCTAAGTGCTGTTCACGTGGATCTTACGACCGTGTGAGACGTCGCTGGAGAACAGCTGAGACATGATCGTGAGCTCCGTGGAAGACAGCAGATAAACGACAGCATCTCTACGCTTCAGAAGCCAGCAACCAAGGGTGCAGGAAGGATTGACCCACACGAGTCGTGCTGCGCTCCGAGGACTGGGCATCCTAGAATGGCCTGTATTGCGAATAATGGAGCCTAGGTACGGCCAAGAGTACGGAGAGGTAACTTGTACGAGTAAAGCAGCAGCTGACTGGTACGCTGAGGCTAACTTTGCTACTTTTCGTCCAAGGCTGACACTAAATGGAATATATCGTAACGGCGGTTTGCAATGATTTTATACTGCTCCAGAACGCTTTATCGATGCGAATAAAAGAATACGCTATAGCCTGGTAGTAAATATTTCAATTACTTTACCAAGGTACAAAAACATTGTTCACCATTATAATGTCCCAAAGCGATGTTTAAAATACAAAATTCAAGAGAATATCATTGTCACAATCGAACAATGTATTCGCAGAAAGTCGTCTCAAATTTTTTGAGGGTCGTGTTTGCTTTTAACTTTCCTTTTTTTTTGGCGGTTGTATTACAAGAAGACAATTCGATTCACAGAGTAAACAATATCTTTCCGAGGAAACTCAAAAGTTTTGTAGCCCTTCGCAGGTGTAATATTCTATATTTTGGTAAGGAGTGCTAGCATGCTGCAATTCGGGACATGATATTTCGTCTGCGATTTAGTTCATCGAAAATAATATTTTTGCAAAAATGCACTCAAGCAAAGCCATCGCATATAGTAAGTAGGTATCAGATCACAAAACTAAAGATTCAGCGTGCGAAGGACTGTGCAGACAATGATAACCGTTTCTCAGGTACTTACATCAATAAGTTGGTAACAGAAGTGAGAGAAAAAGGTGCTTAACCTAAGCCTTACTTATTATGCGTCATTTGTGGGCAGCAAGAAAATGAGGATGAAGACGTAAGAATTTTTCTCATTAACGACAGCGTTGCTTGTTGCTGTGCATAAATATAAGCGACGCTGTGCTGTCTTGAAATCCTTAGAGTGATACAAATAGAAGTAGTTCTGTACACTCTGGAGAAATCCAGTTTGGGGTAGAAAGAACCACTAGGACGGCTATACTTATTATCAAACGAAAATCCGGCTTCAGTGAACGCTGCATTTTTGCTCATAAAAATTGCTTTGGTCGACATTGAGCAGGCATATTACGTTGGAGGTGCTGCATTCGAGCAGCTTTAAAATAAAAGACCAAAGCTTCTGCGAGCAGTCGTAGGCAGAACTGTATTTGAATATCTAAAGCTGTAGCAAAAAAAAAATAACGTCAGCGGCGAGAGCACAAAGGTGCCCAAACGAGGGAACACCTGTGGCGGAAGTCTCTGATCTCAAGTAAAAAAACACAGAAAAGCTCAACAAAATAGAGCTGCAGGGTGAGGAGATGGAACAGGTCGCGAAAATACGATGGGGCTGCAATCGGAAGCGGCTCTTTTGATCCCGATGACAGACAATGCTTCCCCCAGAGGCACTCTAATGAACAAATCCCGCCTGAAGGACCCGTTTCCGGCATGACGACCCTTCCCGCTCCGTTCCTTTGAGAAAAACACACACACACAAAGACAAACTGGAAGCTAGAGGAAGATAAAAGTAAAGGCACAAGGCCTCTTTACAAATCCCAATCGTTGATGAGTCATGAAAGAACAAGGAAAACATGTCTACATCACACCATAATTGGCAAACGTGAAGAAAAAAATGATAAAAGGAAAGTAAACTCGGAGGGGCTTACCAAAATGTACTGGAAGCTCATATCAGCCTGACGCATCAAGTGCGCATACGGGCAAGAAAATCATAGGAAAGCGTAGTCTGCTCCCTCCCGTAAAGGAGGCTTTCTGGGAGTTACATATATGAGGACGACTTGCAAGCGAAAAAGCAGATAGAGAGACAGATGCCAGCGACGAAAATCGCCGGGACAAACACATGCCAAACAGCATTCAACCCTGTTAGTAAATTCATTACAGCTCATCGTCATGGTTTTGGACATCCCCGGCGATGTAAATAGGAGCCGCTCTTTCTGCATCCTTTTTTCGTGAAGAAGACGCTGGTTATGAATAAGCAGGGGACATGATCGGAAGTTGCATTGTGTTTTGAACAAAAGCCTTTCACACACTGGATATCTGCAATGGAAGTAATCTCGTCGCAAGATGGGACGACGAGCTTTTTAAAT